>NW_024875914.1:0-1062 GCF_018340385.1 Cyprinus carpio
CATCATTGGCAGCTGCCAAGCCACTCCCTAGCAACCAAACAGAGTACCCTAGCAACTATTTAGTAAGTATTATATCTTTACAACAGAAAATCGTACAGACATGGGGGTTGGTTTATAATGGCAAGCAGCCTTTGAGTATCATCATTGGCAGCTGCCAAGCCACTCCATAGCAATCCGAACAGAGCACCCCAAGCAAACCGCCCAGCAAGACATATATCTCTGAATCAGAACATCGTAGACAAAACAAGGCGGTTGGCATTTCTTTGACTCATGCTAACAAACTGAATTCCCAAGATGCTAGTCATGCTAAGAGTGAATTGCTACATGCTAATAGTGATTAGCTTAAGTGCTCTAATTGGCTAACAACATGCTAAGAACTCTATATATAAACTACCTAGTGACCATCTGTGACAACTACCAACCACCTAGTAACAGTATAGCAACTACCCTTGCAGAAGCTACTATAGCAACTTAGCAACCACCCAGAGCACCCTAGCAACTCTAGCAACACATTAGCAACCACCCAAAGTACCTTAGCAACTGCCTAGCAACCTCCTAGCAACCACCCAGGTTACCATAGCAACATCCTAGCAACCACCCAGAACACCCTAGCAACCGCATAGCAACACCTTAGCAACCATCCCAAGTACCTTATTCGGGAATGGTGTGCTATGACTTTTATAAGCGATCGTGCGTACGATGTTCGCACACCGGGCGAAATATCGCCCGAAAAATCGCATAGACAATGCATTGCGACCAACTTTGACGGATCGTAGCTCCGAGAGAGAATTTCGCACAAACATGTGAATCACCACATTTGGAGAGGCTATCAGGCTGTGCGAGAACATACCCCACAGTGGGGTATAAGTTGTACCCCTGGGGCGCAAGAGCCCCCCAAAGTTGCCCCATAGACATACTATGGTGAGGGATCGCCCATGAAACAATGTGTTTTTCCTACTATGGTAAGTTTTGCTTTGAACATAACTCTAGAACACAATGTCATAGAGATATGGGGGTGGGCTCATTTTAATCAGGCAACCAATCAGTCTGTCTGGATCATTG
>NW_024875915.1:0-995 GCF_018340385.1 Cyprinus carpio
CAGGTAAAATGGGCCATTTAAGGTTTGAGTGTCTTATCTCTTTAAAAGTTAACAGCCAATGACTGCAAATAATTTCAAACTGTTGCCACAACAGTACATTTAGCAAATGATTTCATTATCTGAGGTTGCTATTATAAGGGAGCAATGCCTCATTATGAGACTGCAGAAGTTAAATGGCCTGACATATCCAATCTTCAATAACAGACTTGATAAATCTATGAAAAACAAATGCACATTTAGAAATAATTATTATTCATAACCCATGTCTTGATGTCCCCAGATAAATTGCTGATTTTGAAAAGCACACAGATTTTATATATAAAAGTATTTCCCTGAATGTGTTCAGACGATGGGCACAATGCATCCAATGCTTTTGTTAGTCTATCCAGCTGAACTCACTAGATGCGGCGCTAAGCTACCGCTGTTCATGCAATATAATAGAAAACGAGAGCATCAGTGTGGAGAAGATGTTGCTTACGCCTAAACTGAAACCAAGTCGCTCACACAGAACAACACACATTTATCGCATTTTCTGGAGAGACATCTTATCAGCGCTGTAACTCGTGGAAACGCGACAAGAGAAGTTCTGGTCCCAAATGGCACACCTCGACTTGTGGATCTCCTCAGAGTCCACACTTTGGCGATCGCCATGTAGTGCAGACCTATAGGGCCCTTGGTGCGAAATGTCCACGTAGGGTGCATTGAGAAGTATTTTTGGGACAGACTCCTCGGGATCAAGCCAATACTGAAATAACGGGTCTGGTTGTTTTTTTGACAGGAGCTGCAGGTTCGGGGAACATGCTGCCTATGTTCCATTTGAACTAAGATTACAATTTTAACACATAACAAACGTATATGAGTTTCAGATGAATTTACAGGCTTAAATATAAATACTAGGCTTGCATATGACTCAGTAAAGCCCTTACATACCCGTAAGTATGGTTTCCCCACAGTGGTTCAGGCTGTAGGATTGCCGAAGGACTAAAGAAACGTTA
>NW_024875916.1:0-900 GCF_018340385.1 Cyprinus carpio
GCAAGCAGCGATGCCGGGGCCAAGCCCTGAAAGGGAACATGGCCAGAGCAGAACCGGAGGAAGAAAAACGCCAGAAACGGAACGCACGTCAGGACAACAGATCCTTCAGAAGTAGAGAAGTTTGAAATCAGACAGAACTTTAGATGAAATTGACCAAAAACAGATTATTGATTTAATGCGAACACACCTGCGGAAAATCCAATGTCTTGAACAGAAGCAACATTAGCACCTGGATTCAGACAAGGCCTCAGAGTTCCAGAAACAGCAGCTTAATAAGTGCACCACTCCGGTCAATACACATGGAACTGACTGCAGGGAGAGGTTAAGGTGTGAGAATGAGGTCAAACTTCGAAATCAAAGAGAGAGGTTCAGATGAGAATGAACACAAGCGCATTTACGATTCAATATAAACACAGTGAAAAATCCAAAGTCTGGAACAGAACAAACAACAACCACCCGAGTTGAACTCACAACCTCAGGCGTTCCAGAACCAGCTGACTTAACAGACTGCACCACTCAGTCGATGCACAGCCAGCATGATGCAGAAGAGAGGTTAAGGTGTGAGAATGAGGTCAAAAGTCGAAATCAAAGAGAGGTTCAGATGAGCATAAACACAAACAGTTTTCTGATTCAATATAAACACACAGTGAAAATCCAAAGTCTGGAACAGAAGCAACATCTACCACTCGGGATTCGAACCCACAACCTCAGAGGTTCAGACCCAGCAGCTTAACAGAGTGCACCACTGAGTCGATGCACATCCAGCATGATGCAGAAGAGAGGTTAAGGTATGAGAATGAGGTCAAAAAAAAAGTTTGCTAAGCATTTTAAGTAGTGTAATATGGAAAGTTAAGTAAACTGTAATTCAATCTTCTGAGGTACGTCCGGAACATAGTGTTG
>NW_024875917.1:0-3730 GCF_018340385.1 Cyprinus carpio
GTTACGGCATGACACCCGATATCTGTTAACTCCCAAGTAAACAGACAGGTCTTATAGCACATAGTTAATAGGTTTAAGTTATTAAATTATTTTCGGTTTTAGTCTATTGCGACTCATCGCCCACTATAGATCAACATAATCTATAAAGTTCATGACGCAGCTGTTGTGTCTGTCATTAGCATAACAATACATAGCTCATCACACACCGCTAAAGCAGTTCAGTCCTCATATAAGTCTCAGGCCTTATAGCAATGCCCTATGTAGCCTCTGTGATGTTTGTTTGCTTCACAAATTATAACCACATGAATCCACATTGTAATTTATAAACATCTATATTCCTAATTTCTTAATGTAAGTCTTCTGACTTGTATCACTGCTTTGTAGCAGATGTTTTGTAGGTTTTTCTTATTTTGAACTGTTCATGTTTCCTTTTTTTCTTTTTTAATAAAGAAACAGTGCCTTTTAAAATACTCTGGAGCTTCTTTCTCAAACATTCTTTTCAGTGTCACAGTAAAAACTAAATGAACCATGATCTCTTGCACAGTCAATCAGGTTTGACATTAGATTCACGTTCACGTTTTTCAGTTATTAAGTATTTTTCACTATTGGTGGAACAAAATGCTACTGTAATCTACAAAAATACAATTGTAAGTAGTATGTAACTTTTTTTTTTTTTTTTTTTTTTTTTTGTTTTTTATGTAACTTTTTTTTTTTTTTATCCACAGCCAGTAGGATGCACATGTGATTATTTTTACACATACTGTGGTTCTGACCGGAGTATTGTAAATGCTGCATAATAGTGAAGAGAACTGCTGGCGGTTTTGGTGGCATTGATGGTTTGTGAGACTCTACAGAACAGGAACATGGTGGCCGATGCTGAATAGAGTTGTGAAACAAGAATAGTGTTAATAGCCAGTTTTCTTGAGAAATATTTTTGAAAATGTTATGTTGGTGATATACATGAATTTGTAGTGTCTGAGCAACTGAAAGATGAAAACTGTCACTATAAGAATTTAAGATTTACAAAACTTATATATATAGCTATTAAAATTAGTATGTCTAAGATTACGTTGTTGTTACTAACATTTCTCATTCTGCAAGAAGCACTGACAAAACATGATCTGAAGACCACTGATACGAGCTCTTCTTCACACTGCATGTGCTTTATTTGGCATCCACGGCACCATTAACTAGAAAAATTCTGAGTAATCGTAGGCGGTCCAACGTAATGACCAAGCCTGTTTATTCTGTTCTCCTGTACTTCCTCTTCCACATCATTCTCTACAGTTAAATATTGATAGATGATCTGATGTTGGCATATTAGTATAAAGTTAAAATATCAAATAATGGGTGGTTTTCGTTCAGATTTGCTACTAGTTTTTACAGACCGCTGTCACTACTCAGTCAACAGTGCGCTGTTGTAAACCATACAGCTGATCAGTGAAGACTGCATTTCTTCCATTTTCAATTAAGAAGCCTGGTTGATTTCATTAAGATAACACTGAGAATCTATAACTACTAAATTTGTTTTTAATTCACAGGTACAATATATATCAGTGTCAGACCCTGACAGCCTACCAACAGTGTCAGAGGCCTGATCAGAATAAGAAATATATAAGATTGTCCAAGATCATAGTTGTGTTTGCGTTTGTTGTCTTTCAGCCTGACAACACCACAACCCTAGTGAGAGACCGCAGCCAGTCCAGTTGCTATACTTTATTTTCACGTTAAAATAAACATAATGTATAACTACAGACTAATACAATAAACAGCCCATTGAACTATTGCCTTCATTTTGTTTGATTCATTGAACACCCCAGATATTAATTCTCATAATTAGCCAAATAAATCCTGTTAAATTTATGCTGAATAGCGATCTAACAACATGTCTGCCTTAGAAAACTTGAACCATGCGTAGTCAGTGTGACATTTCTGAAAACATTTACAAGTATTATCAACATATCAAAAGATCTTCTGATAACAGTGAAGAGCGTACATTCTGGATGTTTAATCTGTCCTGATGCTTTCTAAGCTTGAGAACGAGACGGTTCCGCCAGGTTTCAGGAAGTCTTGAGTCTATTAACACAGTCTGCTGTATTTAACGTCTAGTATTCATCGTCAGTATGAGAGCTTCGGTAAAATCCTCTTGTGCGCTGGAGTATATTATTCTCTAATGCTATTTCAGTGGAATTGCCTATTATATTATGGAAAATGATCAAGTGTTTTCAGTGCATTCTTAGATTTATGTCTTCTGGTGCCCTGCTCTCAGAGATTTCAGATCCAGAATTAGTCTGACTGATCTATGACTGTGAAGGATCGAGTTTGAGAGCCGGAAGTGTGCCATGGCTTAGTGCCGAGTTTTGTTGAACAGGAAATTGCACTACTGCATGTGCTGTTAGCAGACAGTGTTTGTGCACTCATTCAATGTTTTGTGCATGTGTAATGCTGTTGAAGCAGTTCTGCTGGTTTGTTTGCAGTTATTGTCACTGTTGTTGCTAAATTCACTAGTACACGTTAGTAAGAGTTTGTGCTTTTATTCTTGCCTGTGATCAGACTGTTGTCTTGTTGAAGATTCCTATGAAAACAGTTCTCTGCTGTGACTCAAAATCTATAAAATACCGGCAGATGTATTATGCTCTTATCGTGAGACCCATATATATTTTTCATACTTTATATATTATCAGCTCGATGTTCAGATTATAGTGAGTTTTTTATTGTGTTTTAGCGCTGATTTCAAACATACTACTCCTGGAAAACTGAAGGGACGTCAATTTGCTTCATATATTTTCATCCACATATCTCATATTGAGTGCATTTACATTAAATGTTAAACAACTGAGAGTTGAGGAAATATATTTAACATTTGTATGTGATTATAAATTAACCCTTTAATAATGTTTTGAATGTCCTTCACTGATGACAGTTCTGAGGTCTTGTGACAAGAAACATCGTTATCCAAAACAGCAGCTATATTTTTTCATTCTCTGTGCCATCAAAATCGAACTGAGCGACAAGATGACTTGTTTATAAAACCTTATTGAAAACTTCAAATCTCCTGTTTCCAAATTCTCAATGATTGTATCTTGCCAGATCTTTATGAATAGACTCATAACACCCCGCTATAGAGAACAAACATTCAGTTATCATCCTGACTTCAGCATGTGGTTTTTCAGTCAAGGTACTGTGTTAATACAGATTTAAAAACAGCCGTACAATTATTTTGTTATTGTGCATTGTTGCCCCTGTTCCTTCAGAAGAAAACACCAAACCACAGTGCACATCAAACCTGCTCAACATGGTGTTCAGAGGGAGACACAGTCATCTCCTCAGATAGTGACTAAATGCCTGAAGGAGTCATAGCTGGCAGTACGCCTGGTATAGAGACGGTTCAGCAATGTTTCAGTGAAAACAGCTGGTAAACACACATTCAGTTTCTGTTACGAGTCTGACACAGGTAAAATACCTCCGATTTTCTGATGGAGGAGAGACGAGGATGGACTCTCTACGTTCAGCTCACACCGCAGTGATGAAGCTTACACTGACAGTATCAGGTTGAGTTTGATCATCTCTTACATACCTAGTCACCCCCGTTTCAACATGTTCTTCCCTGAGTTGTTTTTCTCCCTTCAGTTCCCAGAGCAGTTTTACGTGTTTCTCACAGCACGATGGTCTGACTGACGGAGATCCAGTCACTCGCTCTGCTGAGGTGACCGCTCCTCTACAGGCTAGG
>NW_024875918.1:0-89 GCF_018340385.1 Cyprinus carpio
TCAAAACAAAAGAAACAAACAAACAAAAAAAAAAAAATAGATAAAAAGACAACAACTAAATGGAATCGTAGACAACACTTTGGGGGTTC
>NW_024875918.1:287-422 GCF_018340385.1 Cyprinus carpio
ATTTGTCTTTTCTAGTCAAATTTGTTTAAATATAGTTAAAAGATGATGGTAGATAGTTCATAAAAACAATACACATGAAGAGAGAGAAAAAAAAAACATACATATTTGTTCAATTAAATGCTTGATTGTTTTGTG
>NW_024875919.1:0-3000 GCF_018340385.1 Cyprinus carpio
TTGCATTATCAGATAATATCATACATATCCATCAGATCGGCCTTTATAAAACTTTGGGATTTTTATAGAATACAGTTGAGAAAAATAATTATGCTCTCTCTCTTTTCAAGTGTTGACTTGCCTTCCTGAGTTATTTGGACACTGTGACAAATAGTGAAAAGCAGTCAAGCGGCCTTTCTTATTTGCACGTGATTATAATCACAACGAAAATAGCAATCAATAATCACTGGTGAAAGTGAAAAACATTTTAATGTGTACAGACATATCTCACTCAAATGCGTTCTTTCTTTTTTCTCTCTTTTGTTTGTGTCTACAGCAGCTACACACCACAAAGTGTCTTTTTAAGAGCCACATCTTGAGAACATCTTTTGGCACAATAAGTATATATATTTAAAATGACCGCACTCCAGTATTTGGGTTTAGATTGATTACAAATAACATCCGCGCAGTGACGTTAGTAATGTCTTAATGAAGACATTAAAGGAATAAATAAATAAAGGTCAAATAAAGATTACAAATGAATGAATAAAATACATGAATGAATGAATGATGAATACATACAAAACTAGCATCCTGCATTCTCTGATTTGTCAGGATTCATTTCATCATAACACCATTGGAAAACGATTTTAATTTGATATCAGCTTTTTTCTCACATTTTTAAAGGGATAGTTCACTTCCAAAAATTTAAATTCTGTCATTAATTACTCACGCCATGTTAGTCATTATTCATCTTAAAGAGATAATTCTACATAAATAAATACTAGCATCCTGGATCTCTGATTTGTCAGTTTCATCTACAATACCCGATTTCTTGAAATCAGCAATTCACATTTTTAAAGG
Organism: Cyprinus carpio; assembly: GCF_018340385.1. Lineage (NCBI taxonomy): Eukaryota > Metazoa > Chordata > Actinopteri > Cypriniformes > Cyprinidae > Cyprinus > Cyprinus carpio. The sequence continues at coordinate 844 of NW_024875919.1, forward strand.
GATAGTTCACCCAAAAAATTTAAATTCTGTCATTAATTACTCACCTCCATGTCCTTCTTCATCTTCGAACACAAATTAAGATATTTTTTTGATTTAGGCCCAACAGCAACACAATTGAATGCAGGTTCAGAAATGCAGATTATCAGTAAAACAGCCAATAGAGATTGCTCAACTTCAGTTTTGCAAAGCTATGAGAATACTTTTTGAGTAAAAGAAAACAAAAATAATTTATTCAACAATTTTCCAACGAAGCACAGCCTTCTGCCATTTTAGGAGAATCACATTGCATACGATGCCGATGAACGCTAATTATGCACATTATGTTCGCGTGCCTCTTTTCTCCTGGACGTAAACAACGCTTGATTAAGTCAATTACATTTGCAATTTCCAAAATGCCAGAAGATCGAACTCAAAAAATAGCAGTTAAAATAAATTGTTATTTTTGTTTTCTTTGTAGCTCAAAAAGTATTCTCGCGCATTCTCTCGCGAAACTGGAAGTTGAGCCATCACTGATGTCAAAATGGACCGTTTTATTGATGTCCTTACTACGCCGCTGGACCTGGGAACATTACAGTTGGGCGCTTTTGAAGTTAATATCAGGATTTTGCCCAAGCAACTAGTGAAAATAGAATATATAATAAATAACATTTATATATATTGTGAATAAAATGATATTTTGACCCAAGAAGAGATATGTGGTAATGAGTTAATGAATATTAACGAGATCTGCTTTTCCCCATAATCTTCTCCTTAGAGTCAGTGTAGGCGAAAAGATGGAGAGAAAGAACATTCATGCACAGAACGCAAGCCCCATTTATTTTTAGAAAGTTAGTCAATGAAACTAAAAATATTATATTATGGCTAGAATTTTTTAACAAACATGTTTTAGAAATAGCTCTTGTGCACAGCCAGCCTTGTACCCTCCTGAAGTCTACAAAACTGTCATCCATAAAATGTATTAAAATAAATTCGAACATCTGGGTTGTAGCTGTTCTGTTGTAAATAAATCTTTAACAATGATTCCCTCAGTGTACCTTACTTTCTCGGAAGGCCAAATAGAGTGCTTTTTGTTTGTCTCCCTGACATGGCTGTTTCAATATAGTCGAATTTATGTTCTTGAAGCCACACCTTCTTTCTTTATGGAACATTTGGATGGCATTATGCGAAATCTTTCCACGCATCTTGACATAGACGCGGGGCTGCGTTTGAAATGAGGTTTTTAGAACGGTCTGGATAAGCCTTCTCTTGTAGATAGAATAAATCCTTTAGTGGGAGACTTTAAGCTTTGTAACTCTGCAGATCTTTACACATGCACAAATAGCCATATAATACACCGAAGAAAAGGAAAAATAGGAAATCACCACTCATATGACCCTTTAATAGCCTCTTTGTTTCAAATTCTATCTAAATAGGCCAAATTAGCATTAGCAATTAGAGCGCACCCATAAATGTCTCAATGGAGGAGTAAATTCTGTGTGTGTGGATTTACTGAGAATGCAATATCTTCTAAAAAAACAGACGCAGCCGGTGATCATTCCTACAAATGACCAGTGTAATCTACTCTAAGAGCATAGAAACTACCACCTGCTTTAAGACATGCCTTTTTGGGTGCATTAAAAATTTAGCAAATAAAAAATAATTTTGAAGAGCAACAAATGTTATTAAATCATTACGGATTCATCTTAATACTTCCCTTCTCCCATTAATTTAAGGCCTGAAAGGAAAAAAAAAACTCCTACTGCACGCATATTCAGTAAGCGGGGACGAAAAAACAACTGTGTCCACGTCTTTCAGCACTAATTCTTTACTGTGCCTCTTTACCAACTTACCAACTTCACCTTTCTTAACTCCAGCTGTTCAAGTGAGATTGTCCAATGCAAATAGGGAGCAATGAGGTATGATTGGGGTGAAACACCCATCTACAACTTTCAAGGTTAAAAAAGAAACATTCCTAAACACATGCAGGAAAACACATACACTGCAAAATCATTAACAAACTAGGTAAACAGTACATTTTCTGGACCAATCCCATCAGAGAACACAATCTTTGATCGTACCCACAGGCAAGAACAAATAGTAAGTCATTGTATTTTTTTTTTGCCCTGTTGACAGCAACGTTGCCCAAAAAGTTGCCCTGTGTATCATCAGCCTAAGGCT
>NW_024875920.1:0-125 GCF_018340385.1 Cyprinus carpio
TGTGTGTGTGTGTGTGTGTGTGTGTGTGTGTCCGTATGCGTGTGTGTGCGTGTGTGTCTCTGTGTGTGTTTGTGTGTGTGTCCGTGTGCGTGTGTGTGCGTGTGTGTGTGTGTGTGTGTGTGTGT
>NW_024875920.1:394-681 GCF_018340385.1 Cyprinus carpio
GTTATAATGTCCAGCTGAGCTGTAGCTCTACACTGCCCCCTGCTGGTGAGAGAGAGAGGGCTCAGTCTGTAACAGTGTGTGTCTCTGCTGTGGGTCACAGGTCTTCTCGGGATGGTAGCACACATGATGTTCACTACAGCTGCCCAGCTGACCGCCAGTCTGGGCCCGAGGGACTGGAAACCACAGACCTGGGACTACAGCTGGTCTTATAATATAATGCCCTCACCTTGCCATGTGCTCAGAGATGCTGGTCTTGGGACTTTTAACTGCAATATAATATAATATAA
>NW_024875921.1:0-830 GCF_018340385.1 Cyprinus carpio
GACAGCTGCCAGTGATGATTCCAAGAGCTGCTTGCCAATGTAAACCAACCTCCATGTCTGTGCGATGTTCTGATTGCAGAGATATAGATCTTGAAAAAGCGGTGATTTGCTAAGAGTGCACTGTGTTTGGTTGCTGGGGAGTGGCCTGGCGGCTGCCAATGATGATACTCAAAAGGCTGCTTGCCTGTATGAATGACATAAACCAACCCCTATGCTTTATGATATTTAGATTTGAAGATATCCTCTATGCTTTGGAGTTTGCTAAGGTGCTCTAAATGGTTTGCTAGGGCGTGGCTATGAAGTCTTGAATGTGATTCGTGATTGGCCGTTTGCTGCCCGAGTCAAACAGGCCTTACCCTCATGTTTCTATGACCTCCTTTTAAAGATATTAATTTGATCTTTTTTTTCAATATTAAAGTCTATGGAGCTTGTTACTAAGGGACCCTAAATCGTTGCTAGGGCGTGGCTTGACTACTTTACAATGATCCTAGCAGACTGATTGGTTGCCTGAGTAAAATGAGCCCACCCCCATGTCTCTATGACATTGTGATCCAGAGTTATGGTCAATGCAAAACTCCTTAAATATTATCATAGTAGGAAAAACACAGTGTTTCATGGGCGATCTCTCACCATAGTACGTCTATGGGGCAACTTTGGGGGGCTCTTGCGCCCCAGGGGTACAACTTATACCCCACTGCAGGGTATGTTCTCACACAGCCTGATAGCCTCTCCAAATGTGGTGATTCACATGTTTCTGCGATATTCTCTCTCGGAGCTACGATTCGTCAAAGTTGGCCGCAATGCATTGTCTATGCGATTTTTCGGGCGAT
>NW_024875922.1:0-2732 GCF_018340385.1 Cyprinus carpio
TTTTGTGGTAGAAGTGATGGTTCTACCATACTTGTAACAAGTAGAATTTACAGTTTTAGCTATCTGAAGTTTGCACAAAACTAAATAATCTGAGATATCACTTGGCTGCATAATTTCAACACCATCAACATCAATTCCATGTGACAGTATTAAAACCTCAGAATGTCTATGAAATGCGAAACCCAATGCTCTTGTTTTCATCTTAACAACATGGATTTAAAATAAACCAATAATTAAAACTGAGCTGCAAGCCCGACCACCTAACAAACTGTCGCGAAGATGTAAAATACAACAGGCAAACCTCTTTCATGAAAGATCTGATATTGCCCTGTATACAAGTACAAACACCACAGGAGATTTATCATTAGCAAAAAGTGCTTTCGTAAAAAGGGACCTGATATTCAGTAAGCCAAGCTTTATTATTTGTTTTTCCATATTGCATCTTTTTTTTGTTGTACCTCAATTAAATTTTGTTGCTCTTAAATTGGTGTTTGAACGTTTTTTTTTTTGTATTTTCTAGTTTGGTGAACAGGAGAGACGTCTCTATAGTGTGATATTTAGGTGAAAGTCTCTATGTGCTGAGAATTAACTGACTTCTGTGACGTGAGACACCTATCAGACAGTCAGTTATAGCCCAGTCTGTCTGCTTCCCTGACCCAAAGCCCCAGTATATAGTCAAGTACAAAACTCTGTGCCATATTATCAGAGAGAAGAGCGGGCAACCACCTCCCAGGAGGGACGACACGGGCCACCATCTCTTTCTCAACAGTTCAGGAGGTCTGCCCCAAAAGCTCATCCACTGTCCATATAAGAAACCAATGTTATTCTTGTGTTCTTAGCTTAAACTTGTGTATTTAAAAAAAAAAAAAAAAAAAAAAAAAAAAAAAAAGCACTTTCTGTAACTTCTTCTTTTGCACTCACTTCAGGCCTACACATGTGTTCATATTTAATAAAAAGCAGGAAGTGATCACTTGGTCTAGATTTTTTTTTTTTAAACTGCTTAAATTGGCTGTTCAATCCAAGTTGTTCTGGGTTTGCTTTTTTTTTTTTTTTTTTTTTTTAAAAAGAAAAATGGGACAGACAATTTTTTTTTTTTTTTTATTTTAAATGTAAATGCTAACAGAGATATTGAATATCAACATCTGACAGAGATCATTTTCTATCACCCAGCACTACACCAACATAATGCATTTAACAAAAAAAAAAAAAAAAAAAAAGGGTTTGACTGACAAACGTTAACTGATGAACTTTCGCTAACATTGAAGGTCACCATGTGCAGGCTGGGAGCACAAAGACACTGTTCAAATCATAGTTTTAATAGTAAAGCACTAATCTGAATATGTAGAAAACAGTTGTCATTCTCTTTACTTAGAAAATCCGACAAATTGCAGTGTGTGTGTGGCTTTTCTTTTAGAGCAGAGCAGTCTAATTGAGATATACATAATTGTGTTAAGCTTTATCGGGATAATTTTGAGTGACATGTTCTGAGGACAAATAAAGTTTCCATTTTTATCAAGAATAAAGATTCAGTTCACCATTACCAATATAAGTACATTTTATTGCTGCTTGAATATTAAAAAGCTCCAAACCGTGACTCTCGGCCACAAAGCTCTTACATGCAGGTGTTTTCAGTGACTCTCAAGGAGTTTAACCATGGCTGGCTCCAGACCGCCATTTCTCTTTGCACTGAATGACCTTTGAAGAGAAAAAAGATCCCCTGAAAATCGGAGAAATAAACAATCACAACATTGTACAGTAGACTGTGCCCTACCTGTGCAACATTGGGATTCTTCGAACGGCATGGTCTTAACTCCACCCCCAGAAGTTGGAGTTGCGTCCATCTCACAGTGATGTAGTTTATGCCAGCAGCAACCTGGAGTGTCAACCAGAAACATGTTCAGACATAGTTGGGCCAACCCAGAGTTTTATATATATATAAAAAAAAAGTTATTGGGCCCAAATTTTCTCTTAAATAAGTTATGGGCAGCCACCACTGTTAAAGTCATGCTGGAGAAAGCCCTCTCACGTTTCAAGGTTCAATATTTATTAAACAGGTGTAGCAAATCACACTTAATCCTTTACTCACTTACTGTATATAAATTTTTTATGTAGCATATAAATAGCTTTCAAGCTGAGGGAAACAGTTCTGTTGTTTTCTTTGTACAACTGGGAACAATTTTGTAGTTCTAGCGAGATTTCCTGAAATTCCGAACAAATCTTTACGTCATTATTATTTAGTCATGACAGCGTTTTAGGAGGAACTTTATCACTGTAGTTTGATTCAGCGACGTTCCCAGTTAAAACGATTACAAACCGAATCAACGTTTGATACTTACTCGTTGTTGAACCTTGATGACTTTGGAAGCTTTGCATAAAAAACGCATCGTTGCTTTGCCTGTTGTAATGGTCCACTGCGAAGCGTAACGCCTTCTGAACATCTTTATCGTTAATGTCTGCGGCTACAAGGCCTCCAGGAATCCCAGCGCTCTCTCCGACCAAAGTCACGGCCAAAAAACAACACAATCCTTGTAGATGATACATGCCCGAATGGGATTACTCGACTCACACCGCTTTGATTCTTTCTTGTTCTTGTTATGCCGACAAGTAACTACTAACAATTCTGCTTAATGAGATTATATATATATACCTGCGTGTAGGGGCGGGGCGTTGTACTTCTACCAATCAGATTCAAGAAGGAGGCAGTGGGTTTGGAAAAATTGGTAATGCAGCAA
>NW_024875922.1:2837-3064 GCF_018340385.1 Cyprinus carpio
TGGGTTTTTCAGAAGTGATGTAGAAGACTTTTTTGTTGTAGTTTTGGTTTGATGATCAATTTGAAGTTATGAAGTCGTTGAAAAATTAATCTTAATAATAAAATCGATATATAATAGTTGCAATCAAAATCAGTTAATACAAACATTCTGTTATGAAACTCTAAACAGCAATATTGGAGGTCTGTCAAGTGCTCCTCGTTAGGGTATCAGGTGTCCTTCAAGCTGAA
>NW_024875923.1:0-834 GCF_018340385.1 Cyprinus carpio
AAAGTTAAGACTAAGACTTGCCCACATTAAAGGTAAGTTTCTTCAATATCTTTAAATGAAATGCTTAAGCAATGCAGAAAACAGATTTCAGTTAGTTACTAGTTTTTATGGTCATGAACTTATGTTTGAGCTTCTATGCATAAAGCGCTCAGTTTAGCGCTTCTGTGAACAGTAACTTTCTCTGTTATTGCAACTAAGCAAATTGAAAAGAATAGAAAAGCCTACAAGTGCTGAAAACCTTCTTTCTCTCTGTTAGAGTATGATGGATTGTACAAAGTTAAGACTATAAGCTTGCCCACATTAAATGTCTTTCTAACATCTTAATGAATTGTTATTGCAATGCAGAAAAACAGATTTCTAGTGATTTAGTAGTTGTATGGTCATAAACTTATGTTTGAAGGCTTCTAAGCATAAACCCACAATTTGAATTGCTTCTGAAAAGTATGCTGTTCTGTTGTGCAACTAAGCAAATTCTGTGAAAAGCCCTAAGTGCTGAAAACGTTCATTCTCTGTTAGAGTATGACTGTTTGTTCAAAGTAAAGACTAAAGCTTGCCCACATTAAAGGTGTTTCTACTGTAACATCTTAAATGAAATGTTTTAGCAATGCAGAAAACAGATTTCAGTGAGTTACCAGTTTTATGATCCTGAAGACATGTTTTAGCTTCTAAGCATAAAACGCTCAGTTTAGCGCTTCTGTGAAGAGTAACACTCTGTTATTGCAACTAAGCAATTGAAAAGAAAGCCCACAAGCGCTGAAAACCTTCTATCTTTGTTAGATTATGATGATTTGTACAAAGTTAAGACTAAAGCTTGCCCACATGAAAGGTGTGTCT
>NW_024875924.1:0-2722 GCF_018340385.1 Cyprinus carpio
TCAGGGCATGACAAAACTTCTCCAGGCCCCAAAAATACCCTTAGACTCCAGAGGGTTAAAAGGGAAGGGAGATACAAGTTATTGAAAAAAATTGATAATAGTCAAATAAAGGTGTTTGAGACATGTTGTGTGTATATATATATATACATACAGGTGCATCTCAGTAAATTAGAATGTCGTGGAAATGTTCATTTATTTCAGTAATTCAACTCAACTTGTGAAACATTTTTAGTGAATTGTTGGCCTTCTGGAAAGTATGTTCATTTACTGTACGCGTACTCAATACTTGGTAGGGGCCCTTTTGCTTTTCTGACTCTGCCTCATTTGGCCGGCAATGGAGATGGCTCAGTTTGTGGCAACTGCTTGAGGTGGGGTGGTAATGGAAGCCCAGGTTTTTCTTTGACAGTGGCCCTTCAGCCTCATCTGCATTTTTTGGTCTCTTGGTTCTGCATTGTCCTCTTGACAGGACCCCATTAGATTCTCATGGGGTCATGTCTGGTGATTTGCTGCCAGTCAAGCCACCCAACAATGGTCATTTTAACCCACTTTTTTGGTGCTTTGGGGGGCAGTGTGGGGCAGTTCCAATGCCTGCTGGAAAATGAAATCAGGCACTTCAAAAGCTGGTCAGCAGAAGGAGCATGAAGTGTTTCCAAAATTTCTTATAAATGGGTGCAGTGCCTTTTGGTTTTTCAAAAAAAACAAGGGACCAACACCGGCGATGACATTGCACCCCAAGTCATCACAGACGGTGGAAACGGATCACTGGACTTCAAGCAACTTGGCTATGAAGCGTCTCCACCCTGCCTTCAGACTCCTATGACCTTGGCTTCCAAATGAAACAAAACGTTGCTCTCATCGGAAGAGGACTTTGGACCACTGTGCAAAAGTCTCCAGTTCTCTGCTTCTCCTTAGCCAGGTAAGATGCCTCTGACGTGTGTCTGTGGTTCAGGAGTTGGCTTAACAAGAGGAATGACAAACTGTGCCACATTCCTTGCACGTCTGTGTGGTGGTGGCTCTCTCAGTCATTCCTTGTGAAGGTCCCTCAAATTCTTAAATCATTTTTGAGTGACAATCCTCAAAGACCTGCGGTCTCTCGGTGGTTGTGCATCTTTTCATCCACTCTTTTTCCATTCCACCAACTTTCTGTTAACATGCTGGAGTACAGCACTCTGTGAACAGCCAGCTACTTTGGCAATGAATGTTTGTGGCTTACTCTCCTTGTGAAGGGTGTCAATGATTGTCTTGTAGACAACTGTCAGATCAGCAGTCTTCCCCATGATTGTGTAGCCTAGTGAACCAAACTGAGAGACCATTTTGAAGGCTCAGGAAACCTTTGCAGGTGTTTTGAGTTGATTAGCTGATTGGCATGTCACCATATTCTAATTTGTTGAGATAGTGAATAGGTGGGTTTTTGTTAAATTTGAGCCAAAATCATCACAATTAAAATAACCAAAGACTTAAACTACTTCAGTCTGTGTGCATTGAAATTATTTAATACACAAGTTTCACAATTTGAGTTGAATTACTGAAATGAACTTTTCCACGACATTCTAATTTATTGAGATGCACCTGTATATATAATACATTAAGTAAAAAAGGAAAATGCTTGTTTACTTACCAATAGAACAGGTTAAACATTTGAGTTACAAAACAATGCCTTTTGGAATATTCAGTGTTATAGTATTATGTATGTTGTTGATATTCAGAATAAAATAAAATAAAATAAATAAATAAATATCTGGTGTTCTGTGCTTTGTTTAATTTCAGTTATAAGTCTTCTTTCTTTCACATAAAAAGAAAAAAGGGGAATATGTGGTGTATTGAGATACATGCATAAACATTAGGTGTCGCTAGTATGCCAGTTGTATATAGGGCACAGAGAGGACACATAAAGAAGTGAAAAAGTGAGATGTAGGCCCTGTCCCAAATGGAACCCTAAACCCTCGTGGTCTTCCTCTGAGTCCGCACATTCGTGACGTAATGCCGCATTGACTGCGAGCACCCTTTTGAATGCTAAAATTATGAATGGGACACCCTACGGTCTCGTGGACTCTCGTTGATTTTAAGTGTTAGTCCATTATACCTGACATTGCTATTTTCAAGTTTGTTATACATTTTCCTTTTGTAATGACTTCTAAGATGGAGGAACACTGCTACTCAATGGACTCTGATGAATTCTAAGGTAAAAGAGAATGGGTTACTAACCCCGATAACATCTCAAAGTGGGGAAAAAAGTTTTAAAATTTGACTGGAAAGGATCCAACTGTTGATGTGTCTAAAGATGCTACCCTTGCTGAGCAGCACAAAGACATTAGTATGTAACTGAAGCAGCATGCTGCTATGATTGCAAGTGTGGCAAAAAATGTACAGATTAATTCTGAAGAGGTAAAAGAATGTAAAGAAAAGTTGAGCATGTTGGAAAGGCAGGTGGATATGCTCACTAAAGAAAACAGCAATCTGAGAAGTCGAGTTTTGGACCAGGAAAGATACAGGAGAAGATGGTACCTACGCATCAAAGGAATGATAGAAAAGCCGAATAAGAACATTCGGGAAGATGTGATCCAATATTCTTCCTGAATTCTCTTCCACCATGTGTGAAGCTGTGGATGTTGTACATCGGGTGGGAAAAAGAGAGGTTAACAGACCCAGAGTGGTGATCATACTTTTTGCGCAAAGAGGAATGAAAGATGATATCCTAAAAAAAAAAAAAAAAAAAAAAAAA
>NW_024875925.1:0-3017 GCF_018340385.1 Cyprinus carpio
TCTGAGCAAAAAATAAATATCATACATTTTCCACTAATTTACAGAAGACACCCAGTAAAATGTCATTCAGTGTAACAATCTTGTCAGGCATACTTACAAGAAAAATCTATTTATGACATATTAAAAGACTAATTACTTTCACCCCAAATACTAATGATTTGTAATTTTACATTTTTAACATTTGTCACTATCCTAGGTTTTGCCCATTTGTCAGTAAGAATTTTTTACTAATTTAAAACACAATAAAATTTAGTATGCTCCATTATACTTTTAGATATTTTAATATGTACACGTCAGAATAAGTATGTTGTTTGAATTTTTGCATTAATATTGTGTTAAGCTGAATGACAATGATGTAACATTATTTCAATAAATTTTGACATTTTATTCTGCTCCAAAACTTGTTGAAACCTTAAAGTAGACATTTTACTTACATTTAATGTGCTTTCTATGGACCTAAAATCACTTTTGTACATTTCTTTTGACAGGACATCTTAACGTTTTGACCAATAATATAATAAAATATTCATTTTTTTTTTTTTTAAATATGTAGGCTAATTGTAACTAATTTATGTGAAGAGATTTATCATCTAACATGCTTTTGATAATTAGCATTTAAATTACTTGATTTTACGCCACATTTTCGCATAAAATGATATGGAGTAATGCTGCTAACTATAATAAATTTATTAGCTGACTGTTAAAAAGAGTTTGATTTCATATTTAGCAGATAATTCATTATAAGCAATAACAAAAGCACTTTATTAGTTTGTTGGAGGTGCAGATATATAAAGACTTACTACAAATAATATACAGAAATACACCCCACACTTTACAGATACTTCGAGGATATTTGATGTTGCTGTTTTTAATCCGTTGTCAACCCAGCAATGGTAAAAGATCCTCTGTCCTCTTCAGTTACTTTACTGATGATGAATGTCTGGCTATGGTTTCATGCTGGGCTTGGGAAATCTTTGTACCACATAAACTGATAAGACTGCTGGAGTTTACCTCTGGACTGAACACTTTAGTGTCAGTTTGTCTCCCTCTTTGAGATCATTAATGTTGACGGGGGTTGCACTGTGACACCTTTTGGACCATCCTGAAAATGCAGTGCACAGGCACAAGAAATGCAAATTACATTTTAGAGTAAAAATTTAATTATTATTTTAACAGATGGAAGTACTGCTGAAGTTCAAAATCTGTATGACTTCACTCAAGGTATCTGTTTACCTAAAACATTATACTCACACTTCACATCAATTTTAATGATATTTGATTTCTTTGCACCATGTGCTTGTTTTTAGCTTCGCAGTGTATTCTCCACTGTCTTCTGGTTTCACATTAGTTGGGTTTCGAGTCCAGACATTTGTTGAGACTTTTCCATTTCTCTTTTTTGAACCATGAGAAGCTGACATCAGGGCGACCTCTGCTGGTGCGGGAGAGAGTGACAGAATCTCCCACTCCTTTACATCTAGAGCTCACTGTTGCTTTTTTGTCTGCTTGAAGGGTGCATCTAGAGAGAAAAGAGATGGAAGTGGGCGGCTGGGTGAATAATGCTCAGTCAGTGACTGTGTACACTAAATATATAGTATTTGTTCAGCAAACACGTACTATACACACTCCGTTCCACAAACGGTGTGATATTCCTGATCTGGCAGCTGTCCCCACTCTTAAGCTGGGCGACAGACAGAATCCTGTTGTCATCCTTCCATGTCACTTTGAGCTTCAATTTGGTGACCTTTCTGCCTTCTCCCTCTTCAGTCTCTATAATCATATCAGTCGACAAGGATGACATCCATTCTTGCTTTTTGTCCTGATGTGTGGAGCGAGCCACTTTCCAGGATGAAAATCACAGGAACAAATGTGGAACGGCGAACGGTTAATTCTTCTGACTCAATAGGTGGATTCTTCAGCTCTGATGTTTCAATGTGCACCTTACAAGGTTGTCTGAAAAGAGCAATACGTAATTGTAAGAAGGAAAAGACAGATTTGTGAAATATAAACTCAGAAATACAGAAAATTCTGAATTGTGAGATAAAAAAACGGCATTAGCAATTATCAAAACTGTAATAAAAAATGAAACGTAGTTCAGTTAAAACAAAAAAAAAAAAAAAAAAAAAATATAGATATAAATATAATAGTATATATTATAGATATATATATATATATATATAATATAGATATATATATATATAATATATATGTGATATATATATATATAATATATATATATATATATAAAATCTTAGTCAAGGACTTTTGCATAATATTCTTCTGATATTACACAGATGATCACCTGTCGTAGTTTTATTTTTGGATAAAAGACATGTTTAGTGAAATATTTGGAGAATAAAAAGGCTAAAAGCCAATAAAATTAAATAATTAAATTGATTTTTAATTACAGTGGCAGGCATGAACTTTCTGAAAAAACATCTATTTCCATGTTCCACAGATGAAAGAAATACAGATAGACATGAGCGGTAAATTAATCGATGACAGATTTTTTTATAAGGAAAACAGCCTTTATCACAGCATTAAATGAATCCCATCTCATAGATTTTTTTGTCTACTCTTACTTTGAGAGCATTATGAGCTTTATTGTTATGAACCTTTGTCTGATCCCAAAAATCTAGGAATAGTGTAGTTTCCACTGTCTGTATTTTGCAGATCTGTGATTCTAAATCACATTTTATACATATTCTGGTTGCTTGTGATTTGCATCAGTGATGTTTTCCACTCTGCCGGGTTATCCAGAGACTGGGGACGTTTGTCGCTGTTATGTATACAATAGTCCCGTTTTAAATTTTTGTGCTTTATTAAATTTGGATCTTAAACCACAACAGAGTATATGTTTCCTCCTCTGTTTTGTAAAAACAGGGAATGGTACACATGATCCTCATCAAGTGTTCTGTTTTTCAGGCACATGTAGTAGCTCGTTATTTGAGCTGGGGCAGGAGCCCCATCAGAAGACAATGAAGGAAAAACAACATCAGTCATCACTTCAGTGATTATAT
>NW_024875926.1:0-3152 GCF_018340385.1 Cyprinus carpio
AAAAACACAGGAATCATCCTAACAGGACAATTTCTGTCCTGTTCATTAAAAACCCAACAGATGGCCTTTGAGTCACTGAGTGTCTCTGATGTATATATATTAAAATATATATTGAAAAATTACAAAATCCATATTTTATAAAAAAAAAAAAAAAAAAAATAATAATAATAATAATAATAAATAATAATAATAAAAGGAACTGAATTATAACCTTAAACCATGAAAACCAATTCATGATATGATAAAATAATAATAAAAAAAAGTTAAAAAAATAAAATTGATATTATACTCAATTGGTCTTCAACCACATCACACAAAATTTAACTGTTGTTAAGTAAAAAAAAAAAAATGGAAAAATGACAGTCATATCCCAGTAGAAACTAAAAACATATTTTAATGTGTTCAATGGGCGTGTAAAAACATGTGTGTGTGCGTGTTGTGTGTGTATATGTGAGATTTTTTCTGCATTGGGGATTAGCTCTTATACTCTGGGCCAGTTGTGTGGGTATATAATCTCTTACTGGTTTGCATCAGATTTTTATATATATTCTATTTGAATATAGATGTTTGTTACACTAAATGTGTAAAGCAGTCACACATGTTGAATCTACTACTGGACACTTATGAAGTTTAGTGAATTATAGTGTGCTATACTAAATGAAATGCTAAAAATTTCCAGCCTAAATAAAACATGCTAATGACGCCCAACATTTGTCCCAAGGTGTTCGCTCTTATGATGATTTTGGATGGGAAGTGAGAAATGCCGCAAGACATTCATGGCTCAAGGTTGCTAGATCGGGTCATTCAAGTTCTTTCAGCTTCTCATCAACTCACCCAAAACCCCACATAGAGTTGATGTTGTATCCGTGGTTGTTAGAGGTTATCCTTTAGTTTACGCTCCTTGCATGCAGCCATGTCAGTGAGAAGTTCAGAGAAAAAAAACGAGTTAGAAGCTCAAGTAGGAATTGCAGTCTTGCTGATCAAAAACCTGGAAACCACTTCCCACCATGGAGAAAGATTATATGCATAGGATTGACCTGAAAACATTGGGTTCGGCACTACACATTTTATGATGTCACTTCTACAATCCTGTCAAAGGTATGTAAATACTTTTTCTCTTTCTTTAATTTGTGATGTTGTGAGAGTCTGTGCTTAAGTTTGACCTTCTTGCTATTTGTAGCAAGTCCACAGCAGCACAGCATCAAAAATTTTGGAGGTGAAAGGACAGGTGACGCCATCACAGTAGAATGTTCAACTTTCCATAATTGTCAACCAGCAACCAGCCATCCCTCTGAATGTCTAGAAGATCTGATCAAAAGACACATGAGCATATTAAAGAAAGGCCTGTGGAAAATCAATCTGACACGCACAGGGTGGTAAAGGACAGTACATTCGCTATTGAGTGTTCTGTAACAAATTATGGGAATAACGTAACAGCTACAAAAGATAAAAGTGCCAAATGTGAGTAAACACAAACATGAACAGTTGTGTGATATTAATGTGTAAGTTCAGTTAAAATGTCAAAGCTGGACTTTACAAGATTTCAGTTCAATTCCAGGTGCTTCATCATAAAACATATCGATTGGCCTGAACTCGGACACGATGTCACCGAGGGCATCGGCAAGGAACTCACTTGTCCATCTACCATTCCTGCCAGAACTGCCGGAATCCAAAATCACATGGAACTATGCCACACATGCAGGTCACACGAGTGGAACAAAAACTCTTTCTGTTTAGATCACGATCATCTATTCTGCCTAACCTTTTTCTGGGTGCAAAAGAGACCATGGAAAGAAATTGATATTGTAGTGCAACATTTTCCTGGAAGAGAGATTATGGCATTTGTTGTCTTCAATGTGCAAAAGTGAGTAATTTATTAGGCATTTTGTTCCACCCATAATCATCATTCATAGGGTAGATAGACTGATTCTCCTGCGCTACAATTCTTGTGATTCCAATCCAGAAAAAGAAAGCATGTCTTTTGTTTTTTATTATTTTATTTTTTTTCCTGTACTCATAGCTGACACCATTGCCTTGTTCTTTCAGATCAGTTATGATGTCAGTTTTTATATCAGTTGTGTGCTAAAATAAATGATTAATTATTTACCCCCATAGCCATCGATTAGGCAGACCCTAGTGCTCACTGGAACTCAACGATTATTGTTGCTTTACATCCTAACATAAAACACCGTCCACTTGTGTTCTTTCTGGCTTGTATCCATGTTGTTAGTCATTCAATATACAAGAAGAGACAAAGGGTAACTCTTGTTTATAGTTTCTTCTTTAAGCCAGGTATTCCAAAGTGAACTTCATTTGTTTAGAAACTAAAAGTACGGCCTGATTTTGATAACAGTTGTTCTGTAAATGGAATGAGAAGATGATATGCAAGGACTTGGGTCTCTTTCTGGACTATTTCCATTGTTATAACTTGATCATTTATAACTTCACACTTTCAACAGGAAGCTTAATTAGATTATTCTGAGGAAAAAAGTAGATGATGTTCCTAACTTACAAGTTGCCATACCATTACCATATTGGCTGTTGTGAGAGTGTTCATTGGTGTTGAAGTAAGTCAATGCTTATTAATTACAGATAAATTTTCATGGCATTTGCGGTCTTGAGCTTGATTATATGGATTATATAATGTTTAATATCTGTAACTTCATTAAAAGTTATTTCAAAAGAGGTTGGCACTGTCACCAATAGAAAACATTAAAACTGAGGTCAAAATCCCCACAGGGAAATAAGTAGAATATAAAACAAAAGGTTAATTAAAGGTGTTATTAACAAGTACGCATCAGGTTTTTTTTTGTTATGTTTTGTTTTTTTTTTGTTTTTTCACATAAATTGGTTCCCAGGTCAAAAGAAGTCAAGTACAGGTCTGGAAAAAGCCTGTTCTCCAAACCTCGGAATGCCATCACCAAAGAGGTACGCTTCTTTGAACCTCATATAAGTCTCATTAAGTGGATGTTCAGTCTTTTACATTTTCAAAAGTAACATGTACATAATTGGTATTAAATGAATAACAACAAAAAAAATATGGTTTAATTTTTTTTTGACCCCTAGGCCACTCCTCAGTGATCCAAAACTCCCACTCAGTGAGTATTTTGTTTATTTCTGCAATTACTGTGTTACACTCTGGAAATAGATTC
>NW_024875927.1:0-666 GCF_018340385.1 Cyprinus carpio
GCTCTCGCTCGGAGAGAATGCGCACATTTAAAACGTGTCTCCTCTCGCTCTAACTGTGTCCTGTTCACTCACAACTCTCTCTATGCTCAGGCACTAGATATTCATTCTTTTCGCATCTTTCTATTTCTAACCTTTTCTGTTCACATCTTTAGGTGATGCAGTGTGAGGCAGCTCTGATCCGATAACATGGGCTCGGGGAAAAAATCGCGTACAGATAGGTGTGTGAATCTGGGTTATGGGCATATGCCCAGTCTGTTCTGTCTCGGCTCCCTTTAAAAGGCGCCCTTCATTCTGACTGGTTCAGACAGCTTCCGCAAGCGTGCAGTGTAAGCCATAATCCATGGTCACCCATGGAGTAAGCTATAGGTTACTTTTAAATAGTTATTTGTAGAAAAGCGTGTATAGAAGCGTTTAAATTATTTATAAAAATCTTTCAAAGAAAAAATAGCCTGTATTTTTAGGCTAATGGTGCTGCTGTTAATATAGTTTTTATATAATCATTTAACAAATGTTTATAGATCGTTAAAAGGATTTTTTAAAAAAATGGTTATAGATCATGAAAAGTAAGTTAAGTAACAATAAGCTCTTTTTGGTTTCTATTAGTTAATGCATTAACTAACATGAAGTAACAATGAACATTCTATTTTTCAGATAATTTATTAATCT
>NW_024875929.1:0-1357 GCF_018340385.1 Cyprinus carpio
TTTGTTTTGTAGAAACACCAAAGACGCTTTAATATGTTGTGTTTTAATAGACCAGCGATGACTGTACAGAGTAGCATTATAACAGAACCTTTAAATGTATCTAGTATGATAAAACAGTGCTGTTTTATCCTACACGACTGGATGGAGCTGAAGCAATCGTCTGTGGCATAGTAAAAGCTCCGCAGCTTTCGAGCCGTACGTGTGTCATTCTCATTCAGTGGCCTTGTTTTGCTTCGACGGCTTTCAGCTTCACCCTGCTTTATTCTACTATGTTACTGAATCATGTGCTCATCCATGAACATGATTTCTGTCTGAGTCCCGTCAGATCTTCATTTTTAAATCTGACGGGACTCAAATCAGGTTTTATTTCAGCATGAATTAACATGTGCCTCTTAAGATTGCTGTTACATGTGAAACTGTTTCCACACTGAGAGCAGCTGAAAGGCCTTTTGACTTCGGTGTTTTTAATGCTGCAACTCGCTGATTTTTCTCCATTGACATCAAGATCTTTCTTATCTTGATATTTCTCCTCCACCTCATTCAGATCTGGTCTTTCTTCTTTCATTTTCATCAGGCCTAAAAAAAAAAAAAATGAAAATCAATTGGTACATTTGAAAAAAATAATTTGTGTACAGATGAAAACGATGTCAAACCTGTCCCTTTTTAACAGAGATCAATGAAAATAACTAAAAAACACTGCATTATGCTGCCAGGCCAGTGAATGGCGATGTCACTTAGTAAACCGACACTACGCTGTGGCAGCTCAGCAAACAAGGTTTGTTTCTTGGATGAAAGCTCTGTAATTTAACCAATTTTAATAACATATGTAATTTAGTTTGAGACCACTGGCTTGATTTACACACGCACAAGAAATGCTTACTTTTAGGAGACAAATACAATCTGAATGAACTTGAATAAGTACACATCTGAATCACGATTACAGAACAGACATTAGAATAAACAAGCACTACTTCCATGTTGTGTTAATGCTGTCCAGGTATATGTAACCTGGACACGAAACCAGTCACCAGGGTCATTTTCTGACTGGGATGTATGCATAATCTGGCCATGCATGCAGGACAATAATGGGCCGGGATACAGTTTTTTTTTGGAATATATCTGTTATCTGACGGTGCAAAAAAAAAAAAAGCTAAACAATTTAATCACTTCAGTGTTTCCCACACAGCCTTACACACTCTATTTGTGGCGGCACTCTCCCGCCCCATACGTGTGTGAGTGTGTATATACAGGGGCGGATTAAGGTGGTCAGGGGCCCCTAGGCTGCTCTTTGTGTGATTCCAGAATGCGCATGCATCAACAGAAACATATATTAGCTGAACCTTGTTTGTTTTACGTG
>NW_024875930.1:0-158 GCF_018340385.1 Cyprinus carpio
GCAATACAAAATACCTCTAGTTTTGTTTTCCTCCAGCTGCGCTCCATTTTCCGGGCTGCTCTCGTTAGGGTGCGAGTTTGTCTATACAAGGGTAGATTTTTGATATTTCTACTATGATATTTACTAAATATCTTCTGCATTTCTGCAGTAGTGTACTT
>NW_024875930.1:517-1622 GCF_018340385.1 Cyprinus carpio
AGCAACCAATGCATCAACACCTCTTTACGTCTCTTCTGTCTGTAGAATTAGATAAGAAAAAAGAGCCAATTACAAAACAAATCACCATTACATTTCCATCTTTTATACCTCATTTAATATAACTCAACAAAAAATTCATCATTTAGATTTCGTATCATCTTCACTAAACTGAGCTACAGATGCCACCTGAGACTGAGAGGAGCCACGCCGTTAACTATGTTCATAAAGCATTTAAAAAGAAGTTCTTTCAGTCTGCAGCAGCCGCATGCCTGCGTGCAGTCATACACACGTATTCAGAATAAACTCCACAGCAACCGCGAGCTTCTGAAAGATGTTGAGATGAAGAGTGACTTTTCCAATCAACCATTCACTCTTTTATTTAGAAAGGGAGGAATAATTAGCCACGTTGTGTGTTACTCTTTTCTCTCACATTAATGAGTAACAGAGGTGTAACATTTTCCTTTATCTACAGTCTTTTTTCTGGTTTTGGCCATGACCTCGGCTCGATTCTCTTCTGTCTTTCATTCTCATTCATCACCAAAGTGCAACAAATCTTTCTTTTCTCTGTCTGTTTCTTCATCTCTCTTTTGTATGTGTAGTGTTTTTAATGCTTTCATCTCTCTCCTTCTTCCTCAACAGTCTCTCTGCTTCTTCCTCCTCTCCTCTTTCTGTCTGTTGTCCTTGATCCTCTTTATCCTCCAATCTTCTCTTCATCCTCACTTCTTCATTGTTCTCTGATAAAATGTCCCTCTTCTTCTTCTACAAACTCTTTTTAAGTCTGGACTCTGTGTTCTATCAGCGTCTGTGTCTGTTGCTTCTTCTGTACCCCTACGAATCTCTGTTCCTCAACAGGCCTCTCTGCTTCTTCTTCCTCTCCTCTTTCTGTTTGTTGTTCTTCTGTGTCCTCTTGTTCTTTTTCTGGACTCAAACCTTAAAAAGTACCATTAAACTCATATTAAAATACATAAAAAACTTTGAAATAAAGTGCAATTCAACATAGAAATTTGTATAGCTACAGAACTTACTGTACATATTAATATATATATATATATAATAGACAAACATTTAAGTATCAGTGCTTGCAAATATGATTTACCTTGTAAAA
>NW_024875930.1:2354-2545 GCF_018340385.1 Cyprinus carpio
CTCAATTTATTTTCTTATTTTTATTATTATTACTATGAAAATATTAAATTATTTCTTTAATGAAATGATACTTTAAATAATTAACTAAAACTGCCAGTAGGTGGTGGTAAATGGCTTAATCATTTACATCTTACATTTACATTTAATCATTTAGCAGACGCTTTTATCCAAAGCGACTTACAAATGAGAAC
>NW_024875931.1:0-200 GCF_018340385.1 Cyprinus carpio
TTATCTATTCCCCGCTGTTAAGCAGTAATCAAGGACAATTTATACACATTGTGATACTTCACTATTACATAAGGACAAATTCATGCAGTACTAAGAATACTATATATATATATATATATAAACTAATTAGCAAAAACCAGTGTAAAAAATGTCGTCCTCACCCCCTTATCTTGCTCCTCAGGTGCTGGACATCAGTAATG
>NW_024875932.1:0-6739 GCF_018340385.1 Cyprinus carpio
GAGGATGGCAAGTGTGGGCATTTGGACAGTGCAAAAGTTTAAGAAACAGTCAAATGCTAAAATTATAAATAGCAGTTTGATAAAAGCAAAACTAATACAGACTCTATCATTGCTGCAAATGTCTGCCTCCTCGCATTTCTATCTCTCCTATTTCTGAAGGAATTTCTCCACAAAATCGACTGGGCTGACTGTTTCCCCTTCAATGCCTTTTTTCTTAGCCAAAAAAAAAAAAAAAAAATAAATAAAAAAGAATAAAAAAGGGGGGAGGGGGATAGAATTTAAATATAAATATTTAAGATATAAACTGATATGAATGAACTGCAAGATGGGAAAAAATATGTGTCCTTTATTTATTTACTTTTTTATTTACAAGTGCATAAAAACATAGTAGTAAAATGTGGATTACTGTGGATATCTACAGTATAAAAGCACACGTTCATACCACGTATTTATTACAGCTGTACAACCATAGTTATACTTTATGATTATTGTGCTATTACTATACCATAGTAAAACTGATAGTTACTGTGGTAAAAAACATGGTAAATAACCCGCTCCTGGTTTTAACTTCCACCTATATTTGTTACCACGTACGGTCGTGGTTTCACATCTACTACAAATACAATCCTACATCTTTGAACCTGATATGAATATATAAACGGATCGTATAGTCAAGTGGTATCATTACGGATAGATAGAGTTGACCACTTCTTAGTTAGCAGCCGCCCTCATTTCAGTTAAACGCACGAAATCAAAGACAGCCTCGGATGACCGGAGACATACAAGAAGCAAGCATACAGCTATTCTGATTTAATAAAGAAGACGGAATACATTTTTATAGTCAGAGGCATTAAATCAGCCAGATGGTACGACTACTCACCCAACCTGTGGCACATGTAAACTGATGGCAACATCGCTGAGCAAAGCTGAAGGAGACTTCTTTGAACGTGATTTCATAGCGATAAACATCTCATGCCCTCAAGGCTCATGGAGTACTGACGCCAAAAGCTTCCTCTACCAAAGCAAATGTAGGTCCTAGTGGCCGACATAGCGACGCTCTAGGCTTTCGCTTTACAGGACGTTAGAGGCGCCAGTTTTGGCTTTTAGGAGTGAGAATGGTTGTAATGAAACCTTTAAACTTGCTTACTTGCACGCCACTTCTTGGAGCGTTGTTAAACCTACATTTTAATGTTTTTACCTGCAGTTGAGCTGTTGTTTTGGTCAAACTCCACCTGAATGCTGTTTTACCTGCAGTTGAGGTTGTTAAACTCACTGATGAACGCTACTTAAACCCTTTAAGCAGAGGGCACTTTTGATATCAGATTGAGAGGGTTTTAAACATCAAAACCAGTTGAGGGCCAGATAAAATGTCTGGGGGCCGCCATTTGCTCACTTCCCCTGGTATGATCCTTTTTTGTAGCCTATTCCTTTTTATTTTTATTTCATTGTAGTTCCACCCATACAAGGCAGACAACGTGGTTGCGTGTGCCGACCCAAGACGCTCAAATTTCAAATTAATTCGTTGAGTTCTATAGAAGTCTATCGACTACCCTGCATCGCTGAAAAATGACGCTGTGTTGTATACTCCAGTGGGGCGCACCAGGTCCTCAGTCCCCTGGCAAAGGGCGCAGATATCTGACGAGTAGGAGGAGGACTGTGTGGATAATCGCCAGTCCAGAGCAGCCAGATCAGTCCCCTACCTTTGCTTCAGATTCTTAGTTAGGCCGTGGATGGCCTGGATCACTTCTTCCATAGTGCTAGAACAATATGTTGAGAGCTGCAACACATTTGAAATATAGAATGCTGGGATCGTGCCTTTGGTAATATACCTGGTGCATACGTTTTCTATCCCTTCCTCCCTTTGCATCCTTAGATCATAAATGTAACATTACTCAGCAGCTAAATACAGACAGCTACTGAAATCACAATAAGATTCAAAATAAAAGACTCATTCCTGTTTGTAGGAGGTGGGTAGTAATGAGTTATACTTTACTCTGCTGTTACATTTCACTTGGAGTAAATCTTTTCAGTAACTAATACTCTTTTGGAGTATATTTAAAGATGGGTACTTTTTACTCTTTTACTTAAGTAATTCTTTTACTTCCGGCTGATTGTACACTTTACCTCCTTACTTTGTCTTAATGCAATAAATGTTATAAAATGCTTCCAGCTCTATTCCCAAACACGCCTGTCTACTTTTCTCTTGGTAAGCCTGGCGCTCCATTCACAATGATTCATTCTCTTTTAGTCAATTCTGTTCAAAGGCTTGCTCAAACCAGTTGGCAAACCAGTGAATCTGTTCAGTGAATCAGTTTGAATGATTCATGCGCTGAGCGCCTGAAGCTGGTTCACTCCAGAGCTGTAAATAGAAAGTTTTAGGAATATCAAGGGAGTTGAAGAGGTGGCTTTGGGTTCTGCGTGAGAATTTGAAAGCAAATCTGCAAAGGCTATTGTTTGCTTGCGATGGAGATCTTTATTAGTGGAAGACCAGTGGGCAAGCACCATGGTTTAACAGGTATAGCTTAGGGCTTCATAGTGCAGTACACAAATACCTCTTTGACATTGGTTTATTTGTACGTGTAAAACTTATAAATAGGAGGGGAGGCTGATTGAATGACAGCCCAAAAAGACAAAAAATAGCCGATTAATATTTTTCTATATTTGATACAATCACACCGGCGTAGAAGTTTCAGCGAGTCTATCATCAGCTGCTAAATTCAGATCTGCGTTCGCGCTGGCTGGCGTACAGGCCAGACACAGACGCATTTACAACGCTGCACATTACTCAAGCTAATCTGCAGATTTCTGGTGAGCCCATGAATCCAATGGCCAATCAGGAGTGTTCCGATGGTATCGCCTAAAATTTCTGGTACCTTCTTTCCACTCGCTCGCTGACTGGAATACTCTCTTTTTTCCAGGAGAATTCTCTCGTAAAACAACAAGGGTACAGATGTGTACGAATCTGTAAATAAAGTTGTTTCACGGTGTTAACAGTTTCATTGATTTTTAATGGGAGTTTTTGAGAGAGATTAGACTCTAGACTGGCAGCGAAAACTGATATCTTTTGAATGTGCCGATATTATTTGCTCTCTTTCTGTACAATGAAAGATTCAAGTAGCCGTTTTATATCCACATTAACTTTCAATGTGCAATTACGTTTAAATATCCAAGTCTGATCCATGTTAAAAATATATTTATGGCGACACCCATACCTGTTAGCCCAAGTAAACGAACCAGGTTTTATACATAGTTAATGAATTTATTATTAGGCTACTTTGTTGTCATATTATCAAACATAATCCGGTGAGGGAATGAATCTTTAATGAATATAAGTTCATCGATGCCGGGAATGTTTCTAATAAAAATGAAAAAAAATAGCCAAATAATGTGTAATGTAATAATGGTACCAATATGCTGTTGTGGCTGCTGTGTGTCCACATTACTTTTACTTGGTAAATATTTCTATAAGTACTTTTACTTTTTTACTTGAGTACGATTTTTGCGTTACTCTACCCACCTCCTGTCAGTTGCTACTGATCAAGAGCAGGGGTTTAAGATCTTGTCTAACTCTTTTAGATACTGTTACTAGACTTTTGGATGCTCCCAGCTCGCTTGTTATGATTTTAGTTGTGGATTTTATATCTGCTTTTAACACAGTTTAATATTATGTATTGTTGGCCCGCCTTCAAAAACTTGCAAGTTAAATCTGACTCTTGTGCAATGGATTAAGGATTTTTTAACGAATAGACCCCAAATTGTTATCATGTAGCCCACAAAATCTAGTAGTATTATGATAAAGACGGGAGTTCCACCAGTTGTGTCTATCACCCATTTTTTTTCTATATCCACAAATGAAATCATGTGTGGAATTAAGGGTATGCGACTCTTGAAAACGCAGATGCCAGTCCTGGTCATATACAGCAATTTGTTGAATCCATGGTTGGTTTCGGTTCGCATGAAGTTCCTAAAACTGAACATAAACAAGCAAAGGGTGTGTTGGGGGGGGTTCGTCACTAAAAATTTTATTCTTCACTTTATACACTTAGGTTAAGGGGGGCAGGAAGTGGAACAGGTGAATCCTTTACGTATTTGGGCACTGTGATTTAATGCCCCTGTCCTTTTGCACAACATGGAATGGCTGCCTGTAAGAAAGCTTACTCAGCCGTTTTATTTCTTCTGGAGACAGCTGCCAAGATGTAATCGTTAAACGCGGATATCATGACTACAGTGTATCGGCCACTTGTGGAATCATTCATGACATTTAATATTGTTTCTTTGGTATATGGGCCTACTTTCAGCTGGAAATAAGGGAAAAATTAAAAAGTGTTCATTAAGCATGCATCAAAGATTACTGGGGTCCTGCAAGAGCTTCAGCTTTCAACAACCTTATTATGTAAGCAGTTAAGAGGAAAGCAATTCTTTTATTACAGACTGTACCATCCTCTTTAGGATGTTTTTCCGCGACTCTCCATCAGGTTGCCGGTTCTAGAACCCTTTGGCAAGAAGAGCTTACAGGAATCTTTTTGTGCCTGCAGTAACTCTTTCAACAAGGTTTTTTAATGATTGTGTGTGGGTTGTTTTTTTAATTCTAAGATGTTTGTTTTAAAATGCCAGTGCTGTGTATGTGGATTGTATTGTTATGTTGTATTGTGTGAGAGCCTTTTAACTGAAGAAAAATTTCAATCATTGCTGATAGACAATAAAGATTCTCTGAACTCTGAACTAAGGCAATATCAATGGCTTCAGTTTCTTTTCAAATGCATTTATTTTAATTGTCCCTCTTATTTAAAACAGTTTTTGGTTCCATCTATATCTTCTTTCCCCCTTATCCATATTCATATTTTCTTGTTCCTAGAATCTTCACTGAAGTCGGCTATAGATCATTTCAATATAAAGCTCCTTTTGAGCTGGGAACAATCCTCCATGTATTTTAGATCAGAGTTACATTATTTGTCTCTTCAAGGAGATAAGTTAGTATCTCCATGAAAATAACTTGCTTTTTAATTTTTCAATTTAGGTTTAGGTACTTGCTAGTTTATATCAACTTCAGTAGTATTTCTATTAATTTTTCCTCATTATATTTTAAATAGAGTGCTTATATTTATTATTTATTTATCTATTAAGATATTTGGATTTTCATCCAAATGAGATAAGGTATCTCAAGGGGTTGTCCTTTAATAAAATTCATATTCAAATGCAAAATTCCCCAGACAAAGTTCCCATGGAAGTTCAGGAAATTTTTCTGCTCGATTGAAAAACCTAGTAGAAGCTCATTACAAGTATGACAGGCTCACGTGACATCCTTATACTTAAAACCATAAACAGAGTGCAAAACCACTTCCATTAGATTCCTGCATCTCATACATCTCCATCAAGAGAGACAAAATTCCATACAAAGCACCAGGAGACTCACTGCAGGAGGAACCAGGGTGTCCAGGGAGCATCTCAGTTGAAGCACAAGGGAAATGAAAAGAAAACCATCAAAGATCCATTTAAGTACCTTACGAAGTGGGAACAAGAAGAAATGAACATACAAATACCAACACCAGCAGTAGCAGTGACTGGGGTCTCCGTTCAGCCTGCTGTATCGGTGGTTCAGCCCGCTGTAACGTTTGTTCAGCCCGCAGTATCGGTGGTTCAGCCTGCTGTGGTCATGAGTCCAATGCCAGTGGTTGCTGCAGTACCAGATTACTTGGGCTACTCCATCTTTACCATGCTGTGCTGCTGTTTACCTCTGGGCATCGTTGCTACCATCTTCTCATGCAACGTAAGTCTTCATTCTGAGTGAGGACTTTCATACTTCATATCCTGTCATCTCCATTCAAACGGAAACAATCCCATAAAATCAAAACAGAGATTCAAGCTGTCCACTGTTGTAGAAATAATTCACGAGGATTTGTTAAGTTAAGCGAAAGCAATGCATTTGGGTCCATAAAACCCTGAGTCTGATTTTATATTTTCATTAAGTTTTTCTTTTTCTGACCTATATATATATATATCCTGGCGGGAATTAAGAAATAAAGTATTAGAGCACATCATCCATTTTCACCAAGATGCAAATATATATTTCTAAAGGGGCTCGTGACTTGAAATTTTCTTAAGATATCAAAATTAATAATGCAAAGAAAACAAAACAAATGGATTTCGAGTAGTGGTGTGTAAATAATGGCCGACCCGGTGAAAAAAAGTATTGAACACATAGAAAGGGAGGTGCAAAAAAGGCATGGAAACCCAAGACACAGCGAAATCTATCAGTAATTGAAAGCAATGTACTTGCCAATCGGTGGGAAATTAAATATTAGCTGGTTTTAGTCCCAAGCACCTACTGTACAGTACCAGGATGAAGAGAAGATGATACCGCGGGTGGACATTTCAGCAAGACAATGATCCCAAACACAGCCAAGAAAACTCTCAATTGGATTCAGAAAAAGAAAATAAAGCTGCTAGAATGGCCAGCCAGTCACCTGACTTAGTCCAATAGAAAATAAGAACTACAGATCAGAGTTCATAGAAGGGCCCACAGAACCTTCAAGATTTGAAGACTGTGGATGAATGGAGCCAAAAATCAAACCCTGAGCGTACATGTGTGACTAGTTTCTCTCCATACAGGAGGCGTCTTGAAGCTGTCATTACCAACAAAGGCTTTTGTATGTTAATCTTGAAATTTCATTAGTTCAATACTTTTTACTTGCTTGTGTCATTCCATTTTATTACACATTCACTTAACTAATAATACGTA
>NW_024875932.1:6896-7895 GCF_018340385.1 Cyprinus carpio
ACTGTCCACTGTTGCATGAAATAATTACGAGATTTATTGAATTGGCAACATGCATTTGGTCTAAAACCCTGATGCAATTTTATATTTTCATTAAGTTTCTTTTCTGACTATATATATATATATACAGCGGGTAAAATAAGTATTGAGCACATCATCATTTTTCTGAGTAAATATATTTCTAAAGGAGCTGTTGACTTGAAATTTTCACCAGATGTCAGTATATGCAAAGAAAACAAAACAAATAAGTTCAGAAACTGTCGCGGTGTAATAAAAAATGGAATGACCCAGTGAAAAGCATTGAACACATGAAGAAAGGGAGGTGCAAAAAAGGCATGGCAAACCCAAGACACAAGCAGAAATCTATCAGTAATTAAAACAATATGGCCCTTTGGCAGTGGAACTAATTTACTGTTAGCTCCCCAACCCTCTACTTGTAACAGTACCGAGGGATGAAGAAGAAGGAGACACGTGGTGGGACATGTCAGCAAACAATGATCCCAAACAACAGCCAAACACTCTCAACTTGATGCCAGAAGCTAAAGAATCAATAAAGCGGCTCAGTAATTGGCCACCAGTCACCTCTGACTTGGAAGCCATTAAAACATAATAACTACCGATCAAGTGGTCAATATGAAGAGGCCCACAGAACCGGTCAGATGGTGAAACATCGGGGGGATGAATGGGCCAAAATCAAACCTGAGCAATGCATGGACCAGTTTTCCATACAGGAGGCGCCTTGAAGCTGTCATTACCAACAAAGGCTTTTGTATGTTGTATTAAATTTCATTAGTTCAATACTTTTGCCTTGTGTCATTCCATTTTATTACACATTACTTAACTTCTTAATTTCTATTTGTTTTGTTTTCTTTCTATGTATGTATTACTGGGGTTGTTATTGACATCTGGTAAAAATTTCACATCAACAGCACCTTTAGAAATATATTTACTGAGAAAAATGGTGACGTGTTCAATACTTATTTCACCCGCTATATATATATA
>NW_024875933.1:0-672 GCF_018340385.1 Cyprinus carpio
CCAGTTTTCAAGGAGGTACTTTATATCTTCCCCTTTGTTGGCCTCTTGGCGTTGGGTATGAAACGTCGACGCCATGAGCAATTACAAAGAACTGGACTTTGATCACTTTGTCTACACAGACACCCAAGCTTCTCTTTTTTCTGCTGCTGGCTGGGCTGTTTCTCCAAAGACAGGTTCACATGCCAATTGATGCACCCACTTAGGTGTGAATTTTACCCACATTTTCGGAGTGTTATTTCGCCAGTTTCAGGGTCGTGCCAATTCTTCTTTCTTTTGTTATTTTTGGTATAAATTATAAATTAGTTTCACATTCCAGCTCTGTTTTGAATTTGTTTCACTAGGGGACTGGTACCCAGTGCCTGTTATGTCACCCTCTATGACTCTTGAAGTGATTTTTGGATATTTTACACAATTTTTTTGGCCACATCAGTAGCATCTTATTTACTTTCTAAGGTGTTACTTTCATCATTTCACGGACCACACTCCTAACCATCTCCTCCTTCCTCAAACTTAAGTCTGGACGCCTTTCTACCTTCTCTCTCTAAAGCCTGGCGTCAAAGCCTTCGGGAACTCTCCCCATGGAATCTGGAATGAGTCTGGAAAAGAGCCACCTGGGCTCAGACAGCAGCTGGCCGGCGACGTTGAAATTGGCGACAGAGACAGTACGGATGT
>NW_024875934.1:0-870 GCF_018340385.1 Cyprinus carpio
AAGAGATCAGTGTTAGCCCCATAATTTATGATTGTGCGACGGTACCTATGGATCAATTATTAACACCCCAGCCAAAACATTCTTGATTGGCTATTAACTGTTTAATGGCGGGTCAGCCATTGAGCGATGGCTCTTGCAATGATAAAACCTTATATGTTTGAGCACATCTGCGTGGCATTGTAATTTTCCTGTACACTGGCTGTCCGTCGACTGAACACTTGTGAGAGCGTAGCGACAGAGAAATCTGAAAATAGCGTGATTATCTTGTGCTGGAAGTGACGGTCATATGCAAATGGTTGGAGCGATCGCCGCGCACCCGTGGCGTCACTTCTTACCATGGATCCAGAACGAGCTGTATTTAGAGCTTGATTAAATAAATGGCTCGTTTATAATGGGGAGGACGTCTTAAGCTATGAAACTTGCAGGATGTTTTAATGGTACAAAGACCTCTTATATTCCAAAAGATCAAGGCAAATTTGGTTTCTCATTTCATGACCCCTTTAAACTGAACTGAGCTGCATGATGACATCACTGAATTCAATGATGAACTGCCTTTTACTGTCATTTTGCATTATTGACACACTGTTTTCCTAATTAATGTTGTTCAGTTGCTTTGACGCAATCTTTTTTGTTTAAAGTGCTATATAAATAAAGGTGACTTGACTTGAGTTGTGGAACCGCAAATGGACCTGACAAATGGAGCAAAAAAAAAAAAAAAAAAACAGCGTCATCATCCCCACAGATTTTAGGTTTGTTTGATTATTAACTTGATAAATGTATATTGCCTTTTGTGTTTGATCAAACTCTATAGGCCTAGTATTTACTTATGGGTTGAAAAATTCATTTTGCACGTCAAGTCATCTTTATTTA
>NW_024875935.1:0-523 GCF_018340385.1 Cyprinus carpio
AATTGATACCATGCTCCTCAACTTTGTTTGGAAGTTTAGACTCATTTTGTCAGAAAATCTGGCTACTTATGAACACTATTAATGAGAAGGGGGGCTTAAACTTTCTTGACTTCAATACTACTTTAAACCACACACCTTTAAAAATAAACCCTACAAAAAAAAAACTTCCACCAACAAGCCTGCATTCATCTGGAATCTGATCCCAGATGCTACGTTTTCCAAACTAGGGGTTTAAAGATTCTTATTAACCCGTACTATAAAGCATAATGAAAATCCCTGTTAAATTATCCCCCTTTTTTTCATAGAGCAAAATGTTATTAGCT
Organism: Cyprinus carpio; assembly: GCF_018340385.1. Lineage (NCBI taxonomy): Eukaryota > Metazoa > Chordata > Actinopteri > Cypriniformes > Cyprinidae > Cyprinus > Cyprinus carpio. The sequence continues at coordinate 324 of NW_024875935.1, forward strand.
TGGTCCCTCATCTTTAAACACAATTTTACTCCTCACTCTTATATAATTTGGAATAATAAGACCACACTGTATAAACATAAATCTCTTTTCTTTGATAATTGGGTTAGTAATGGAATTATTTTGTATCTCAACTTTTCAATCAAAATGGTTCCATTTGTAGTATTCTGAGTTCTTGGTAAAGCATGGAATTCCTGTTACTC
>NW_024875935.1:576-700 GCF_018340385.1 Cyprinus carpio
TCACAAGGAGTTATCATGCTTTATAAAGGATTTTCTTTTCCATTTCTTTGTCGCTCAGTGAATCTGTGTAAGACATTTGTAGGTAAGCAATGCTTTTCTTCATCTAAATCCAAAAACAATAAGA
>NW_024875936.1:0-160 GCF_018340385.1 Cyprinus carpio
CAAAAATAACTCCACACAAAGCCACAGCACTGTTTTTCGTCTCTGAGCAACATGACAGCGTTTTGTTTCTGAATGAATCAACCGTTTAAAATGATTTGGTTGAATCGCAATGACTCACTTGTTAACAGTGACTTGCTGCCACCTACTGGTGGTTTAAATT
>NW_024875936.1:427-1838 GCF_018340385.1 Cyprinus carpio
AATTTGCTGTTTGTTTTCTTAAAAAATGTCTAATCTTTTTGTATTCTATCTGTTTTCTTTTCATTTATTATAGAATTAACATAAGCAAAAAACACCTCTAACGCTAGCTTGCTCTATTCTTTTTCTATTCTATCTGTTTTCTTTTTATGTATTATATTATTTAAAGCCCTTTGCGTAAAAAATTGCATTAAGTTAACTGAGACTTGTTGGCAACACTTCTGTTTATCAGCTGTTTTTTGTTGATTTTTTGGGATTGCTTCCCATTGTCCCTCATTTGTAAGTCGCTGGATAAAAAGCGCTGCTAAATGGCTAAATGTAAATGTAAACCATCCTGTGTCCCTTCTTGCTGGTATAAACAGTGTGACATCTAAATGCCACTTCAGATGTCACGTTCTTTAAAAAAATTCCTCTCTTTCAATGATTCATTTTTTGATATTTATACCATTTGCTGTGGCAACAGCCCAAATGTACTCTATTATTCTACACAACTAGACAAGATTATATTCATAGGGAATTTGACTCAAAAAGGTGATGCACACTTTAAGAAAAAAATGGCTTTATAAATGTAAAAACTGCTTATAAAAAGGTAATATTATATATATATATCAGGCCGGGGAAAAGGTGACAGGCTTAGGCTGGGACCGATAAGAATATACTACTGTCAGAATCAGGCAGCGCTACGGCTATGACAGGAATCATATGCGGGAAAGCGGGAGTACGTGAAATGTTGAATCCGCGCTAGGTCTCTAGGTAACTGAGCGCTAAAGCAACTGCAGGTGTTCGCCAGAGAGGGACGACTGTTTTGAAACTCGTTTTTTTCCACGATAACTTTGATCGCCAATGTCTCAGTTAGTACGTGGACAGAGTAAATGATCCGATCGCCAAAACAACCAGGAAAAAAGGATTACATTCCACATTTTTTTAGTTATAACATGTATAAAACCATAGGGTTTTTTTCTCAGTTTATCAGTGGCGAACCAAAACTTCACTCACAGAATTTCATAGTATGGTCCAATGTGACCGTTTTGTTTAGTCCCTCAGTTTGGAGCCCTGCAGCCCCTGCACAGCAAAAAATACCCAATAAAAGTAAAGACTCCTTCTAATAGACCAGAGGTTTTAATAACAATTATAGCAACATAATAGTGACCAGACAGCTAACTGATTAGCAGAAAAGGGCAAACCATGACAATACTGAAGTACACAATACAGACTGCTACACAAAAGAAAGACAGGATTAAAAGCACATCTTGCCGCGGTTTTTGCAACGTCTGTTATATATTGTATTGAGAATACTTGCTGTGCCTAATGGCCTTTGTTGTTTGTTATGGCGCTCACACTACATGATTGAAAGTAGGGCTGTGCAAAAAATCGAATACGATTTTCATGCGCATCTCATCAGTAAAGACGCTCC
>NW_024875937.1:0-161 GCF_018340385.1 Cyprinus carpio
AATTGAAAATCGCGCCACTACTGGCCAAGCCCTCATTTGAGCAGTTTGTGGGCGACAAAAAAAATCGCCCATTGCAGATAAGAATTGAGGACGCTGACTGGCTAAATTTTATGTCACATCTTGAATATATTTATATATTGAATAGGCATTTGACTAAATTC
>NW_024875937.1:357-1462 GCF_018340385.1 Cyprinus carpio
ATTACGTATTGCTCCTTACGTTGGATGTAAAAAAAAAAAAAGATAGGCCAGATATAGGCATAATTTCTACCTTAGTGATTCAGATTTGCCAACAAAAAACATATGTGTTGCCTTAGAAGTATTTATGGTTTAATATTAACTTACTTGAGTGGTTTAATGAACTTTGACTGTGTAATAGTTTTCAACGCTAACTGGTGCGAGGGCATAGAACTGCAGCCTGACGTTAAACGAAATTATGTGAACAAACTGCAGGATTTACAGCACCCGTCACAGTATTTTTAATATCTAAAAAACAACAACTTGCCAGTCTGAGCGCTATTAAAGACAGTGATATTAAAAGACCAAATGTTGTAGCTATATTTCCATTGGTTATGCAGGCAGCGGATGAGCCTAAATATCTTAATGCATTAAACCGTAGGAACTGCAATGCGTAATGTGCTGTTGACCCTTCTCCAGGGAGTATGATTAACAGGGCGTAATCAGTAGAATAATTCACGTACAAATTACGTAAGTGCGTACAAACCAGACAGGAAAGTTAACATAGGTGGAATTAGACGAAAAATGGTGTGTACTGAAACCTTTCAAGGTTGTAAATCACTTTCTGATGTTCTTTAAGTAAATATGAAAAGATGATCAGTTCACGTTATTTTAAATCTTTTCACAGCATACCCATAATACGCATTAGCAATGAGGTGTATACTGAATTTGGTCTTTTAATGTAACTGTGTCATTGAAGGCACCTTCTCTCCAGGTGGACATTCAAATAAGTGTGCAAAGTCACGTGAATGATAGATGATTTAAGAATGTTTATGAATATTATTTTATGAATATGTTAGTTGATACCGTCCATTGTTCAGAATATAAATAGTATTTTTATTCACTGCATAAAATAGAGTAACCTAAATGTGTTGAAAATGATATTACAGCAGGCTACAGTAAAAGTACAATTTTACATTTTACCTTTGCAATTTATATATATTATTATATACAGTAGGTAGACATCCAAAATGGGTAATACCGCCGTGCGTACCGCCGCCGCAGGGCCGCGGCGTTAACTGCAAATCAGTCGCGTGTTAAAATCATTCACGAAACTACCGCCAGGTGG
>NW_024875938.1:0-706 GCF_018340385.1 Cyprinus carpio
TGCTAGGGCCGTTGCTAGGGTACCAAGGTTGCTAGAGGTAATTGTGGTGGTTGCTAGAGGTGTTGCTATGTAGTTTGCTAGGTCACTTGGGGTGGTTGCTAAGGTGTTGCTAGGCGGTTGCTAGGGTGTTCTGGGTGGTTTGCTAGGCCGGTAACTGGGGTTTGCTAGGCAGTTGCTAAGGTACTTGGGGTGGTTGCTAAGCGGTTGCTAGGGTGTTCTGGGTGGTTGCTAGGCGGTTGCTAGGCAGTTGCTAAGGTACTTGGGGTGGTTGCTAAGGTGTTGCTAAGCGGTTGCTAGGGTGTTCTGAGGTGGTTGTTCTTTGCTAGGCAGTTGCTAAGGTACTTGGGGTGGTTGCTAAGGTGTTGGGTGGTTTTTGGGGCGGTTGCTAGGGTGATTTCTGGGTGGTTGCTAGGCGGTTTGCTAGGCAGTTGCTAAGGTACTTGGGGTGGTTGCTAAGGTGTTGTTAGGCAGGTTGCTGGGTGTTCTGGGTGGTTGCTAGGCGGTTTGCTATGGTAACCTGGGTGGGTGCTAGGTAGTTGCTAAGGTATTTGGGGTGGTTTGCTAAGGTGTTGCTAGGCGGCGGTTGCTAGGGTGTTTTGGGTGGTTGCTGGGCAGTTGCTATGGTAACCTGGGTGGTTCTTTAAGTAGGTTTGCTAGGCAGTTGCTATCATAACCGGGGTAGTTGCTATGATGTTACTAGGTGGTT
>NW_024875940.1:0-904 GCF_018340385.1 Cyprinus carpio
CCACCTATACATGTTTAACGGAGTGTGCCTCGAGCTACGTTTCACGTACATTTACAAAAGTCGGTACACACATGTAACACATCAATATCTACAAAAAAGTCTCTTGGTACGAAATTCGAATCCCAACAGGAAGTCAGTTATTTTTAATTTTCTCTCTGCAAATTTGTGTCTGTTTTGCCATTTTCTCAGGGGTTGTGACTTTAACGAACTCCCTCCTAGAGATTTATTCAGATCAACACCAAAGTTGGTCTGTGTATTCTAAAGGCCTTTGCGATATTAAATTGCGAAGATCTTGAGGTTTTCGTTTAAGAGGCGTGTCTGTAATTGTGCCACAAATTTCGATGTTTAAGCCATGAAAGGAAGTTGCTATAACTCAGACATACAATGTCCAATCTGCCCCCAAACTTCACATGTTTGAAGACTCCTGACGCCTGAATATATCTACATGCCAATATTCAGATAATAAGCTATGGCATGTACTGCTGGCAACAGGAAGTGACATGTTTCACGCCGTAACAAACTACTCTAAATTTTATGACACTTTATAATTTTTTTTGGTCAGTCTAATCTAAAGGCCTTTGCAATTTTAAATTGTGAACATCTTGGGTTTCCATTAAAGGGTGAGGCCATGGCGCCGTGACAAAGTTTGATGTCTCGCCATGGGAATAGAAGTTGTTGTAACTCAGGCATAAGATGTCCGATCTTCCCCAAACTTCACATGTTCGAAAAGAGTCTTGGCCTGAACACATCTGAAGGTCATTATTCCACTATAATCACAGCGCCACCTGCTGACAACAGAAAAGGGCTTGTTTTACACTAACTTAAACATGCAATGTCCAAACTGCACCAAACTTCAAATATTTGATAAGAGTCATGGCCTGAAGATATCTAAAGGCCAATATTC
>NW_024875941.1:0-937 GCF_018340385.1 Cyprinus carpio
TTCGTCTGAGTTTTGAACTTCTATAACAGAAAATTCAGCAACCAAAACGCTTTTGCGTCTGTCGTATGACTGATGTGTGGAGCTCGCCTCGGGCCGGAAAGCAGCTTTCAGGTACTGGTCCGATCCGACAATGGTCCGCGGCGGCTTTTCTAGCCTAAAGATTTCGCTCTTCACATTTCACCAGACATTTTTATTAACGCTAAGGTAATACTTCTAAACGGTTTTGCTGTCTTTTCAGCTAATGTTTTATTTATTAATGCTAGCAAGCAAACGTGGAATAGCATATTCATTTACAATCGATCTGGGGAAGAACTGACTAAAGTGAATTAAAACTTTTCGTTTTTTAAATAGTTTTACGATTTAATTAACGCTTTCAGTACACATTACTTAATGTAATAACAAGTTATATACATCATAAAAAATTATATTAACATTATATTAACAGTTACTTACCTTTTCATAATCAGGCAGACTCCCCGCTGATAACCACTGAGTCGCTGACTGGACCGCTAAAATTTGAACCGAGTGAAGGAACCATATTTCAAGTCGTCGTCGTTCATTTATTCTGCCTCCTTGGGAGAAATTTCTGTTTAGAGATTAGGTACTGCTGCATAGGCAGACATAAAAACATATAGACAACATAAAAAATATAAAAACATCCAACAAAGGAGAGGGTATAACTGGCAACCAGGATGGGGGACCAAAGCAGCAGGATCAAGCTTCAATACTTAAAGTACATTGTGAAGTTACAATTGCACATTTAAAGTGCAATGTATTGTGTAAAGTGCTGGTGCATGTTAAAGTGCGGTGCACAATACAGTACTAATACACATTCAAACACACACTACAAATGCTATACATGTTTAAAATTCTGGTACGAATTTAAAAAGATGCTGGTACATGTTACAGTTCTGATAAAAACCTCCCTACATTTGCT
>NW_024875942.1:0-830 GCF_018340385.1 Cyprinus carpio
GGTTACTTGTAAACAAAGATGCTATAAGTTTACAAACATGGCATCGATATTACCCTATCAATTCGAGCCCGAGACCGAAGATGATGATAATGCAGTCACTCAACCAGAAACTCCCATCGCAAGCATGACTTGATCAGGACGTTTCTCAGTGGTAAGTTTAAACTTTGTATGTGCCACTTTACATGATGTGACAGCAGTTTTATTGCATTCATTTTATTTATTCGAGGTGCAAGTAGACATGATGTAGGTGATGTGAACACACTAACTAGCGGAATTGTTTGTAGACAGGTCAAAGTGTTTAAATTTTGCGGGCAGGCAGGGCTTATGCAAATGTGTTACTTTGTGACGTACATATATAACAGGCAGAAGATTAAAAAATATGATGACTCAGTGCAGTTCAGAGTTGACTCATTTAAGGGACAATATCTTTATTTATCATGCACTTTTTTGATGAACAACTGTGCAGACCATTTACATTGAAGGATAGCTACGTTTGTAAACTGCAAAAAATAAATTTCTCGAAAACCCATATGACCTGCTCTTTAATATCTTGAGGTGAACCAATAGCTTTATTTCATTTCATTTCATGTTTGTTTTTTGAGAGTGTTGTTTCCAAAATTGCTGGTAAAAACAGGTTTAAATGGTTTTGGGTGAAGATTTAACTGTGAATCCAGAGATAACTTGAATATGAAATCATTGTGCATAGCACTGTTTATCACTGTTAATAACTCACTGTTCCCCTAGGTGGCATGTTTTCAGTTCTGTGCATCAGATCTCAGTTTGTACTGTTTATACACTAATACCTGAATTGCTGTATGATTAGACTACAT
>NW_024875942.1:837-9229 GCF_018340385.1 Cyprinus carpio
TTTTTGGGTGAAGATTTAACTTTGAATCCGAGATACCCTTGAATTGAAATCATTGTGCATAGCACTGTTTATCACTTGTTCATAACGCACCGTGTCCCCTAGGTGGCATGTTTTCAGTCTCTGTGCATCAGATCTCAGTTTTGTACTGTTTATAACACTAATACCTGAATTGCTGTATGATTAGAACTACATAGTTTAAGCACCATGCTTTCCTAAAACATATATAACAGTATTTTAGATTAAAGTCTTTTGTGTTTTCTACCGCTAAATTGGATTTAATGGAGTAGATCTGCAGACAATCACGGTTGATTTCATTCAGATCTGTCTAGGACTGTTTCACTGTGATTTGCCCATTTAGGCAAAAAAAAAAATGTTTGATTTATTCAACCTTTGCCCAGTACCGCCGCTTCCTATGCTTTGTCGTTTCTATATTAATCTTAACCATATGCCTATAAATAATCTAAACATACTATATCAATATACATTCATGTATGCATATATATATGGTGTGTGTGTGTGTGTGTATACATAAAATTAGGTTAAAAAATGCATTTTACGGTGAACGCAGTGGCTATAAGCAGGGCAGGACTTAGGGGGGCGGGGACCCCTGGGCTTGAGGTTATGTCCTGGGTCCCTTATACCTATACCGTACAACTGCCCTCAAATAGAACATCATTGGGAGTAACACAAACTAACAAACAGATTCCTTTAGGTAATATTACAATTAATTGCAACAGTCTAGGTTATAGCAAAGTTAATGTAACATAAATTTCCAGTATAATACAGGTTGTTGAGAGATCAAAACCCTTGAAATTAACTTTGAGGCGAAAAAAAAAAAAAGGGAGATGTTTGCTTATTATATATTTAAAAGTGTATTGTCATATCTGTGTTCGCTTATAATGTCTAAGTGAGTTGAATCAACACGATTAGGTTAAAAAGCTGATTTCTTTAACTGCAAACACTACTACGAGCCTATTGAAGCATTTTTGCTGGTCCGTGTAACGCTGAGGAACAAAACACAGTTGTTCGAGATGCAGAGGTTTTCTGAACGCAAACGAATTGTGGTTGTCTGATAAAGTTTCAACTCTGTTAATTGTAACCTTTGCGATCGTGGTAATATTCGAGAAAAAAAAAAAAACTTTACGGAGAACAATGATTCAAATAGCTTACTCCTCATGAAATGATTTTTAAACATTTAGTATATTTTCACAATGAAAGGCCTATAATTAACATTGGGTCTAAGGAGCCTATGTCCGACACTGTACTAATCAATCATCCGATGAAAATAAAACCTTGTTTTAAAAGGCAAGACCCAATGTCGCGCGTCTCCTCTAAGATAGTTCCGTTAGCGTCAGATGCCGACAGCTCGGTCAGTTTTTTTACTTTCACTTCTGAGCCTTAATGATTGACTGGATTTTTAAAAAACACTTCGTCACGTGCATAACGCTCTGCATTTGTGCATTGTTTGTGTGCATGCCACTGGCGCGCCTTCAATGGTTAAAAACTTAAATATTTAGAAATTTTGTGACCGTGTTTGTCTTTATCCTAGTGCAAAATGAGGGACAGATTGGTTTCACAATTTCCCTGATATTTTTTAATCAAAAGATCTCTCTCTTTGTTCATTGTCTTTCTTGGCTGTAGCCTATTAAGATAAATAGTTGAAGTTTTCTTTTTTTCATGCAGGGCCCGCAGTGATGGGGAAAAGCACTGATTTAGGCAGTCGGTGCTTCACTGTGGCAATCCCGCACGAGGGGCGACCAAAATTCTGACAGGACGACAATTGCACAGTGTAGTGCCCTGTTTCAGGCTGTAGCCACCGGCTGCCCTTTAGATCTTGCCTGCGTAGTGAAATTCAGCTTATAATTATAAGTTCTGACTGGCTATAACGACAATCAAATAAACTAAACGGCAAAGGCGGGGCCCCTACAAGGTGGGGCCCATGGGCTCCAGCCCACTCAAGCACACTATCGGTAAGTCAATCTGACCCCCTGCTAGATTATTACCCCCCCTAGTTTTGGTAGGTTTAGGAGTAGTTTGGGAGAGGGGTTAGGATTAGGGGTGGGGGTTAGGATTAGGCATCAGTAGCGATTTGAACGAAGGGGTAATAATTTGGCAGGGGTCAAAATTGGGCACAACACCGGCCATGCATTAAGCCACCAAGGCGTCCAGTGTCGCCATTTTCAGACATTTCAGACCCGTTACCGACTTTTTGTTTTTATTATCCACACAAGCGACTATCGACAATATCTAGCGAACTTTCTTGGACAAACCTTATGTCCTCTGAAACTCTCCATTACTGGGGGGGGGGGGGGGCCGCACGACGAGGTCTTGGCTGCTCTAAAACAGATTCTGTTGCGTCTGACTCATTTACATGCAATATAAGCGAAATCACAGCACAACCATTGGCTTAATCATATGTGTATTTGATTTTATTAGACAATTTCGTGAATAAGATTTTAGTGTAGATTTAATAACTTTTTGAGAGCTGGTTATTAGTCTTAATGACATGTTTCAGTCAATTATAATATTCATTCCTTTGTCTGACAACAGAAACATAAAATATATTTATAAAAAACAAAACAGTTTTACTGAGAATTTGGCTGTTTACAGTCAGTACGTGAGCACAGGAGCAAACCATAGACTCTCTTACGTCATGAATTACTAATTATCGTATTGCGGCCTCTAGTGACATTAGCGACTTTTCAGGTGGGGGTTAGCTTAAACCTAACATTATATATTTAAAATTGAACTTAAGCATTATATTGAGGCCCTAAAAGATGCAGAAATAAAAAAAGCAAAACGATTATAGATTTTTGATCCTATCTTTTTGACTTTTTGTATTTTTTTTTCCCGGTAGTTTTCTCTTCTTTCTTTCTTTCTTTTCTGTCCGGGATGTTTTTATGAATGAATAGAAATAGTTGAATACCGGTGGTCCTCCTGTATCTGTATGTTTGTTATTGTTTCTTGTTAGCAAAAAAAAAAAAAAAAAAAAAAAAAAAACGGGTAGTGTTTTCGCTACTTTCCATTGAAAGAAGTGGCCAACACTGGATCAGCCTTCCCAGCATCCGCCCATCACCTCATGTCCAAGTGACTACGCCAGTAATGGGGTTCTCCATACTCAAATTCGTCTCCTGCATTTAACCCATCCAAGTGCACACACACACACACACACACAACACATACTGGTTTCCATGTTTGATGGGACCAACTTTTTAATCCATCACAGGTGGAGTACCCCCTTTCTAAAGGTTTTAGAGTTCCTGGAAAACAATTAGGGACACTAACCATGAAGCTTCTCTAGCCTATACCCGCTTCAGACAACCTGAGTATGAAGTATGACTTTACCATTGCTTTTAACATTACCATTTACACACATTCCATGATTTGAGTAATAATAAAGCATTTATATGAAGTCAACTTCAGACTGCATTTGACCATTTGCTCTTAAAATGGGTTTAATCTACAACCAAGTCAAATTAAAACGTATATTAGGAGTACGAAAGTTAACAATTTTGAAATGTTGAGATGTAGGAAGCCTGCAAACGGTGCTGAGTGATGCAAAGCTTCACCTCTCGCACAAAAGCCCAGTTTGCACAGACAGATTTCGCTAATCCAGGACTAGCCTGTACTTCACTTATGGTATATACAACAGCTTCATATCCAAATGCCTTAGAAAAAAAAAAAAACATTACTGGTATGCTCTCGAGACAAACAATGGCACTGAGATATTTAAAAAAGATGCAAGTCATTTTCAGTTTAGGACAACTCAAACAAGCCTTTTGTGCATGTGATACAAGGATTGCTTTTACGATATGATAATTGCCGTATATGTTCAAACCAATATCAGACCCACAGTCAAACCTTTAAACCTTTCCACTTCAAACTAATTTCTTTCTTTACAAGTATTGAAAGTAGCGTTCCCCCAGCCACCACCCCGCATCAGATGCTACCATTCACTGGATTACTTACTACAATAAATCCTACTCTATGCACTTAAAGACAGTAATGCGATTAAAATGACTGAAATTCAACTTTGAGATGAGTTAAACTTCACATAATTACTCAAAGTCAACCTCAAACAAACCTCAAGAGGCCCGTTTAAATAAATGTAACTAAAATTTAATAAAATTAAATAAATTATATTAGATATTATATATATATATATTAGTTAGAATATATTATATACTATATATATAATATATATATATATATATATATAATATATATAGGAATAACGCACATGCCTCCTTCCCAGACATGGATTTTCAACAAACAACTTTAGAACACTTTTGTTAGACCAATGCCTTTTTCAGCTTGTGGCCTTTAGCACTTGGTTTTAACATAAGATTTTCTATTTCTTTAAGTGTTGCTGTGGCTCAACTTATTTAAACAAAACCTGCCATCCAGATGGTTGCTCTTCACATATTATCTCACTGCATTTCTTTTTGAAGCTGAATGCGATTATAACGTAAATTGTACAGTCTTCTACATCGCGGTTTCCTCAGAGCTTCTGGTTCGCTTTCCAGCATTCTCACGTCCGTCTTGTTTGGTAGCAGTGCAGAACGATGATGGCCCAGTGCCTTTCCACCGACCTGCCCTCGCCTTCTGCCAGGGAGTTTTGCTTTGCTATCTTCCTTCTGGGTAATTTTACCTTAAGTGATCAGACAAAACAAAAAGAAGAAATGAGTACGAGTCTAGCGGAATTTACAATCCAAAGTTCTGAATCCAATTCGGTCAAGCTTTTGATCTCTCTAACCCTCCTTTACCGAGACGCGACTCTCTCTGATTCGTCAGATGTCCCAGTCCCTGTTGTCGGTTTCTTTCTACCTTGTTTGAAGTTAGGTCTACCTACACGTTCGCAAACAGCCAAGGAAAACCAGAGCTGGCTTTTGTTAAAACCAAACCAGGTTAATCAGGAAGTCAGTCGAATTACTGATCCCTCGTTTCTTTCTTTTGGGAGTACCATTATATTTGCCCCTGGCACTTCGTTTGTACATTTTGATCTTTTTATATAACACACTACATGAAAGGTCATACCTGAGAAAGCTAAAAGGGCATCCTTTTTTTGTAACTAGATAGATTTCGCCTTAGGAAGTAGTGACTAAATACATATGATTATAACTAGGGGTCTGTAGTAATTTTTTTTTTAATTGTGGGGAGAGAGAAGAGAAAGAAGAAAACAAGACACCACTTCAATATTTTTTCAGTAATTCAGTAAAAACACCACAACGAACAAAACCCCTTCCTACCATTCCAAAAAAGTGGGTGTTGGTTTTCTTGCCAGAGGATGGGCATTTAATGTAGTTCAAAGGATCCTACTCCCCTCTCAGAAGACAATATGCTGCAAGCGGAGAGCACATTAAACGTGTGTGTGCAAAACATTTCATGGTGTGTCATGCTTACATGTTTATTTATTCACAACTGACAGAGGAGGCTAACTGGTGGCTTTGAAATGAATGAAGGCATGAATTTAGGGAATTTTTCAGGGATACATGACAAACAGATATAAGCTTAGCAGTGATTAAAATGAGCATATCTTTTTCTTTCTTTTTTTTTTTTACCAATTTCTCGCTGCTACTGCAACATTTATAGGCATTCCTAGTTGAAAATTAATTCTATAGCAAACAACAGACAAATACAAAATGAGAAATGTGGTAAAGAAGTTCACCTTTATGAAGTGTAGTCTCATAGCATCTGGCTCCCTGAAGGCATTCGCACATCTTATGATAAAAGTTTGCCTCTTTTGTGAAGGTGGTGACACATATTCCCTCTCGGTAGAAGGAAGTTGCCACCTCGGCTGAAGGTTGCGATGGGAAATAATCAAAGTTCAACAACATTTTCAGAAAGATCAATAATAATTTAAAAAAAAATAAAAATAAAAATGCTGACAATGCACAAGTGATGGGTTGTTTTGTCACATTCAATGATTTTAATCATGGTGGATACAGTAGATACAGTAGTGCAATTAACCCCTAAAGTATGCAGTTGTTTTAATCTTGCAAGGTATACTTGAACTACATCACATCAATGTCTTTTTCAATCAACTTTTAGAACAAAATAGCTCATAAACTCTTTAAACAGAGTACTAATTCGTTTTATTTTAGTCAAAATGGAATCAGCTGCAAGTCATTTTGTGCCTCAACCCATCCAACATGAGAAAGAGAGTGGATCAGAAGCTAGCATTACACAACAAATTAAAACTTTCTCTTATGAACCCCTAATTTTTATAGTATTAAGTTCCTCAAAAAAAAATAAATTAAAAAAATGTTTACAGTAAAACATGTTTGATGAATAAAAATGAGTAATAATACAAATAATGTATATACCTTTCGCGACTGCAGGAACCTTGTCATAGTAAACCAGAATTAATTGATGGAACTACCCACTTTGGGCGTTTTATTATTATTTTAGTACCGGACTGCCTTTTTCAAAACCGAAATTAGCTTCCTTGATTCGAGCAGGGTCTGAACCAGCACAACTGCGTACTAGACCCGTGATGTAAGCAGGCATTGATTGGCCAGACGCGCGTCGAAAACACCTCACCCGCCATGATTTTGGAAATGACGGTGGTAACATATCAGTCAACGAATTGTGTCAACTTATTTTAGTAAAGAATGCCGAACAGCCATAAATATAATGGAACCCTGAAGGCCAAGAGGCACCTTGTAGCAAAATGTATGACTGTCGGTTATTAGTTGAGATTCTTAGTCCTCCTTTTCCGCTCTTTCACCGGCTTTTACATATACCGCCGGACATATCCTTTTCCATGGCTGTGAAACCCACGAGACACATATCAAAACACAGCTTCGAATACAGCGTACTCTCCATCCTCCTGTTTGTTAACGCCTGGTTCTTGTACTCCGGCGAGCTGTTGAACTTAGGCACAAATGACGCCGCTGTCTACTGAACTTTACCGCCAGCCCTAGTACACAATTGTCTGCGAGCGGGGGGGGGGGGGGGGGGGGGCAAATCTTTTAAATGGTACAGGGAAATAGTTCAATGCAAAATCGCTCCAGTACTTTAATACTGTACATTTTGTTCTGGAACTAAAGCGGTGCGAAAGGCTCGCATTAATACTTAATAATTCCTAGCACGAATAAAATTAATAATATATTGAATAATCGCTTGGAGGTATTTAATAGTAGTTTTGACAGAAAATAAAAATAATGCTTGTTCTAAGTGCTCTGATCATCTTCTATTGCGAACAATGTGTCGCTCCGGCAGGTCTTTCACAAGTCCACTTGACTGATAACTATTAATACTCAAAATAATATGGTTTGTATTTTGACAGTAAGCATACCGTCAACAGTAGATGAACAGTGTCCCTCTTGTATTCTCCCATCTTCCTCCTCACAGTCAATCTTGTTTTCTTTCCTCATCACAGTCCCAATAACTTGTTCTCCCATCACAGTCAATTACTGTGCCGTTCCTCATCACAGTCAATATTTTTTTTTCTTGTTGAAGTTCCAAAGGAACAGCTTTACATTGGTAGCTAATGGTTTGTAACAGCTGGTATTTGAATAGATTGTTTAAAAAAAAAATCTAATCATTAACCACCATCCAAGTTCTTTGCCATGGATCGAGCTAATCCTTCCTTCCGCAAGAGCATTAAACTTTGCTGATCTTGGCAATTTGCAGGGCTTCCTCAGGGAGTCGAATAGAACTCATGATGGATTCTTATGTCGTGCCCAAGAAAGTTTGCCAGCTGGTCCATCTCGGTGTCTGTCCATGGGTTCAGCAACTGCTGAAATGCTCGCAACCTGGGTAGATTCCAGTGCCCTTGGGACCTTTTTGCACTACATGCCTCTGCAAAGCCAATGAGGCAGTCGGAACACCCGGAAAATGTTGTCAGGCTTCTGGTCCTAGCAAACATATAGGCCTTGTCTTCTTTAAACACCCCACAATTTCCCTCCCTGCTTTAACCAGGAGCTCGCATGAACACAGCATTTTTGGAGTCAGAAGAACTCTGGAACTGGCTTCCACCCACGCTTTCCCCTGGTGTTAACCTCTAGCGCAGTGTCTGCAGAGTTTCTTCTCTCCACGTTCAGAGATAGCCAGGTCCACATCTTCAAGTGAAATCCTGAAGTGTCTCTTGGATAACAACACAGACAAAGGCATGTTCGAACTAACCTCCACTCCCTTCTCTCCACCAAAGTTTTAAAGAGAATCATCTGCGCTAGACACACCTTGGCCGCTTCCATCCAAGGCTTTAGTAGACGGACTTTCAGAGAGCAGGTTGAAACCACGTACTCCCTTGCAATTGACTGAGAAAAGTATGCAGTTTTTGTACGCTGTCGAGTAAAGGGCATGAGAGTGGCACCATTCCACTTTGCTTCCCTGATATTCCTCAGCGCTGTAGCAGAGATCATCTCGTTCCACTCCCAAGGTTTTT
>NW_024875943.1:0-3347 GCF_018340385.1 Cyprinus carpio
TTGGTTAAAATGAGCAGAAACAACAAAATTCTTGATTTTGTTTTTACAATTTATTTCCATTATTTCCATTATGTTCAGTCTTTATAATACTTTTTTATTTGATTGATTTATTTATTTGTTTGTAGTCAATGGGAACCAGGTGAACCAAATAATTGGTTGGGTGAAAGAGACTGTGGGAGAACTAACTTCATCTGGGAAACTGAATGATGGCCTGCTCAAAAGAAAAATTCAGATTCATCTGTAAAGAAAAGCACCAACAGGCTGAAAACTAATTAATGGGGCTCTGTTTAGCAATGCCATTCAGTAGTAGGCAACCTTCTGATATTATGAGAAATAGCTTGAAAGTGGGAGGGTGAAGAGATTTTTAAATATATATATATATAGCACAGTGTTGTTCATGATGATGGCCTTAAAGGCTACAATATCTGAACCTGCTATACTGCAGCAGGACTATGGCATAATTTCACGCCCAGGGAAAGCTTGCCGAGGCCCTACGGCATTTTCTTTTTAGTGTTTTTCTAGAGTCAGTAGAAAGGTGTGGCTTTACTGTTTATTACTTGACTGGCGACTGGCAATTTGCCTACTGTCTCGTTCATGTGTTCCCAAAAGTGTATGTGCAATAATTTTTTATATGTAGTTCTTTGAACAAGCATGAAAATTGTTTAAACCCTCTTTCCACTAAAGTTTTTGTGAGAAACTTGTATTTGGATCTTTTAGAATTAGCTTCTTTAAAATACAGCATCATAAAAAATAAAATATTAAAAACCTTTATTGATATAACAGTAAACGCTATGAATGGTATATATGTACATGCTACACACACACACACATTATTTATTTTATTATTATTTTGCCAGTTACAATTTACAATAATGTGTATTCGGCATATTCATATTCAATTTATTCCATGTCGCGGGCAAAGCTTACATTTTCATCCCAGCCATTACTACAGTCTTCAATATCATATAAAACCTTATTTGTATTTTAAAATAATGCGAGTACTAGCTAATCTGGTTTGGCCGTT
Organism: Cyprinus carpio; assembly: GCF_018340385.1. Lineage (NCBI taxonomy): Eukaryota > Metazoa > Chordata > Actinopteri > Cypriniformes > Cyprinidae > Cyprinus > Cyprinus carpio. Next base: position 1,025 of record NW_024875943.1, read on the forward strand.
TTTTTTGGTGCGGAAAGAATCATGAATTGAAATAAAAAGATGATAACAAGAGGAGTTGGGGAGTGGAGACGCAGAGAAAAGTGGTCAGAGGAGGTGGATAAACAGCTGTTTATTTATATTGGCAAAAATATTGCTGTTAGACTCTACATGCAAATATTTGAGTGTGTGCTGAGTTCAAATAAAACTATTTAATCTTACCAACCAAGCATTTACAAAATAAGCTTCATGTATATTTTTTTTCTATAGATTTATATTTTGCATATATATATTATCACGCAACCTGCTAACCTAACCGTGCCATTTATATTCTAATTTAATTATCTTCGGCGCCGTGTATTACAGTATACACCAATTAATACTGAACGATTACTTCTGAAAATAAAATAGTAATTTCATTATTTTATGAAAACTCCCCAAAATTATTGCCAGAACAATCAGAACTATCAGAGCAATAGCAATAAAACAACAGTTCTTTGGATAAACCACAAATGGTCCTCCTCTGAACCAGTTGATTGAGGCACTGAGCTGTCAGGGATTAAGGGATCGTTTTCTGCACACTGGTCTGATGGATGTCGACTTCTCTATCTTCTGCAAAAAAATACAAAAAACAATTTATACAGAATATAATATCATAGGCCTTTATTTATTTTAGGTTTATCATTTAATAATTACAGTATTATATTGTAAAAACAAAATTTCTCTCTGAATAATGAAGAATGTGGAAGCTTGGAATGCCTTTACCTTTCAAGCAATAATATAAAGTCCACCACAAATTAATACATCAGTATATCTGTATTTACTGCAAATAAAATATACATTTCACATTTCACTTTGACGCCATGATTCCAGGTTTGAAGCTGAAGTTGCATAGGTAAACCTCTACTGAAACTACAGGGGAAGACTTTGCATTCATGATTGCTGCAATAGCATTTCCTCCATGACTTTCCAAAAGAAAAAAAAGAAATACATATATATATATATATATATATATATATATATGTGTGTGTGTGTGTGTGTGTGTGTGTGTGTGTGTGTGTGTATGTATATTACTGCAGACAGAGGAGAAAAGGGTGACAAATTCATGTTCACTCCCTCAGCCACTGTATTAGAAAAAGCCCACATTTAAAAAATTCAAAAACTTTTGCTTTTGTTACCAACTGTGTAAACACATACTGCACCCAAGGTTTGTGTAAAGGGCATTGTGATCAGCTTTCACTTTCTGATTTTGAACTCGTACCTTTACACTGCACTGTATTCTTTCTGACATTTCAGCAACCCATTTTCATGAACAGACAGTCCAATCGCAGATATGCCCCCGCCTTTTATAACACTGTTGCCGTCTCTTGTGCAAGCTTGTCTTTGCTGTGCGTAATGGAGCACCACCATGATGACTGGCAGTGATGAAGCTGTAAGCAAGTACTATACGTGGATTGTTAACTGGATCATAAAAAAACTAATATGTTTTTATCATTAGCCTAATTGTGTTCCAATAATTGTAAGTGACCTTTCACTTGATTGATGTACGCCACTGCAGCGTCAATGTCAGTTCCAGCACCCAGGAAATAATGGGGCAGAAAAACAAAGAAATGACATTGTTGAAGGGGAAGACACTTCCTTCAAGCCAGATCTGTTTAGAGATTTCTTGAGGTCATTTACAGCAAGATCCATTGTCTGTCCTGAATCCAAAAATTAGGGGAAACACAAAATGGTTGAAGAATGGTTAAAATGGACATCACATATTACATTAAGGATATAAACTTAAAACGTTGTTTTATTAGACAAATTCATCAAATAGTGCATTACAAAACAGAAACTATAGTATAAATAAAAAACAACATCATCTGTTTAAACTGCACAGTACTGTAAAGGCCCAGCCCAGCAGGAAATCTTCAAATCCTACAGCATGTTTGCGTCACATCATGTCTATTCCTATTTTCCTTGCCTTCATCTGATACAGTTCTGAAAGCATGTTTTTTTTTTTTTCACGACACTAATATGTTTGTATTTTTGAATTGCTTTTAATCAGTAACTACCTTTGTTATGTTTCACCCGTTTCAGTTGAAAAGCAACACAAGAGTCCTCCGCTTGCGCTCGAAAAAGATCCCTCAGCTGTTTCTTTGAAACGGGCCTCCTTATTGCAAAGGCTGACTCTGCTTTTAGATAGACGCAGTCAAAAGCGAAAACATTTGTTATAGGATGATTACAGCGTAGGCTATAGTTTCAACAAAACATCACGCCCAGAGTCGGGGCCAGGTTACCTACATTGCTTTCACTTTTGCTTTTGAAATTCATCACGGTCTGTGGGGGGGGGGGGGGGGGGGGG
>NW_024875944.1:0-168 GCF_018340385.1 Cyprinus carpio
TTTATAAATGATTTAAATGCTCTTTACACGTTTCTACAACAATTATTTAAAAGTAATCCTAAAACGCCATCTGGTGGTGGCCATGATAGGTATTACACACTGCATGTTTGGTGTTGCTCTCTGAACCGGTCAGAATGAAGCGCGGCTAAATGGAGCGTGAGAACAGAA
>NW_024875944.1:186-1186 GCF_018340385.1 Cyprinus carpio
GTTCCACTCTGTTTGTAATGCGTATTTTCGAGCCATGTTAATGGATCAGGCGTTTCACTGCACACCGCGGTAAAAGATGTGAATAGGGTTGAAATAGAAAGGTCACGAAAAAGAATGAATATCCTGGCGCATGAGCATAGAGAGTTGTGAGTGCACAGGACACAGTTTGAGCAGGGGAAGCTGGTTTTAATTTAATGGCACTGGCGAAATCAGCATGTATCTGAGCCGCGTGTCTGGTTTAAGCGTGCCAACAAAGAGACCAGCTTCGGCGCATTATTTAATGTGCTTTTCGGCGTTACAATAACTCGCTCTCGCTCCTGCTTCTGTACCGCATACACATACTGCATACGCACTGCAGGCAGTGCGATGTGAACCTGTATAATGTATAACAAATCTATTTCAACACCTGAGGCACCGCTTACAATGAACTCATATGTACCAATGCAGTGGCAAGAAAACATCCCCTAATAATTCAGCACTCCCTGAATATAAGGTTTTCACTTCCAGCCTTCAAGGACAATTATATATCACTCATAAATGATTAAATAACAAATGTATGTAGTATTTATTAAGATTGATGTGATTTGGAATAGGTAAAATGTACTTGGAAAAAATATCACAGAATATCAGTGTGACTAATTATTATGCGCGGTGAAAAGCATTTTCAACAATTTTATTGATCTATAAGCATGTGTAAAATATTTTTGACTGCATTACAGCTTGGTCTTCATCCTGTGAGCTGAACTGTTTTACTGTTACATCCAATGAAGTTGTGTAAGAAATTCGGTTAAATGTTCCATGTCACAAGGATGTCTGTCATAGGTCAGTATCAAATGAATTTACAAATTATTATTGCAGCATAAAACAAAATCCATGTGTAATAATCCATTTTTTTTGTCCCTAAAACTGACTGAAAGGATAATGCCTAAGAGAGATTTCTTAAGCTGTAATGAAGTGAAAAGAAAAAACAACAACACACAATTACTGATTTTCTTTTTTT
>NW_024875945.1:0-1257 GCF_018340385.1 Cyprinus carpio
TGAAAAACTTTTGGCCTTCTCCTCCTACTGTTTATGGTAGACCCATGAATGAGGAGGTGTCCAAAATGATGCGCATTATTGAGGAGAAGTGTGCTATATGACTTTTAGCAAGTATTTGGATATGCGATATTACGTGCAATGGGAGAAAAAAATGTGTGTATCCCTTAAGGTGACTTAACATTGGAGAAGATATCACGGTATCATATCTTTGGATCAGAAAGGCCTAGAGAGGCTGCAGGAGTGGGCTTATTTGACTTTCGAGCCTATCAAGCAGTCCCATATGTAAAGAACACTTAACTACTTCATAGCCACGCCCTAGCAACCACTTTAAGAACCCTAGCCAACTGTTTCCTCACCATTTTAAAAGCTGTATCTCAGCAAAACAGCAATATAGAAACACTTTAGCTCTGGCACTTTTTTGGTTTCAGGCTGGCAGCAAATTGGTCTTTAAATATCACCTTATATACTATATAGCCACACCATAGCAACCATTTGCATAGCACCCTAGCAACCATATAGCAATATAAACTACTTATATCTCGGCTCCACAACATCCACACAGACAGACATCATGGTGGCTACAGGGGCCGAGAGTTTTGCCCACACTCTGAAGCACACCACTCCCACATTTTTCTTCAGGAAATGTACATTCTAAGATGTTTCTACATTACTATTCACACCCTGAAAACTTTTGGCTGGCTGGCTAACTCCTCCTGCACTGTTTATCCCGTGGACCCATGAATGAGGTGTCCCAAATCGTGGAGACTTATTGAGGAGGGTGTGCTATGACTTTTCTATAAGCAACTCGGATGTGGAATATTAGTACAGCTGGTGAAAAAAAATTGTGAAATATCCCATAGGGCTGCATTGGAAAATTATCTGACATCCTTATCTTTGGATTAGAAAGAGATGAGACTTTGGGAATTGGAAATAACGACTCGTCTATCGACTTAAGTCCATGTAGTGACATGTAGCGTCATGGCAGAACCCTCAGCAGCCACTTTCAGCACTAGCAACTGCTTGGCTGTAATTTTAAAACCATTGTCTCAGCAAAATATCAATATACAGAAACGCGGCTTGGGCTTTTGGATTCGAGGCTGGCTTGGGAAATTATATCACCCCATGAACTATATAGCCACACCATAGCAACCATTTAGAGCACCCTGGCAACCATATAGCAATATAAACTACTTATATCTCGGCTCCACAACCTCACACAGACATCATGGGTGGCTACAGGGCCGAGTTTTGCCACTG
>NW_024875946.1:0-4207 GCF_018340385.1 Cyprinus carpio
CTGAGGAGAGTGAGTCGCCGGCTGAGGAGAGTGAGTCGCCGGCTGAGGGAAAGTGAGAGTCGCCGGCTGAGGAGGTGAGTGAGTCGCCGGCTGAGGACAGTGAGTGGCCGGCTGAGGAAAGTGAGTCGCCGGCTGAGGAGAGCGGAAATGCCGGCTGCGTGAGGAAAGTGAGTCGCCATTGAGGAGAGTTAGTGGTCCCACAAAAAAACAGGTAATATTCTAGAAAAGCTGCGAAATGCAATGGTGAAAAAAATAGTTAGGAGCTGGAGACAGCGAAGCTATAAGTAGTATGATTAGGAATCAGAAAGATCTGAAAGCTGGCATATGCAGAAACCATAGAAGAGAGTATTTTAATTCTGCTGCTGGAATGAGATGAATTCAGTTAGGCATTTAGAGTCTAAAATACTTGAGTAGCAACACAAAACGCAGTTAGAAAGCAGATAGGACCTAAGAGGTCAGGAGAGAACATAATAGTACAGATACAGTGTTAAGCAAAGAGGCAGCACCATTCATGTTTAAGTTGTAGGATATAAATTGCTTATTACATAAGTACACATGACTTGTTATATGAGCAGCAGCTACATAAAAAGTGAGAAATTCAAACAGGAACAGAACATAAACATTCACACAGTGGAAGGAAATGCTAATTAGTGCATTTCCAAAGACCAGTTCCATTTGTGCCAGTTGATGGTTATCTCAGGAGGAAGTAATACCAATAACAGATAAAAGTACCTTAAAGCAGGTGAGTTGGGACGCTGTCTGTCAAGCTTAAACTGGTGCAGTATTTTTGAGACCGCTGGATTTTACATAAATAATAAGTTACAAAATTATGAAACAATAAAAAATTCAAAGAATATACCTCTTTATTTTGGTATGTAAAAGGCAACTATGTGAGTGGTGTATGTGTGCTTACTGTATCAAGCTTTACTTTAACTATGGGGAAGAATACATTTTAGCAACTGACACACCCCTGACAATGTTTTCTCCAGCAGCCAATACTGGGCATGGACTAGCAGGTGGTACTGAAGGCAGTATTGAAACCAAATTTAATCCACCTCTTTCAACACATCTGTCTGCAAAGCTTCAAAGGCTTCTGCTTATGGTGCCTGACCCTGAAAAACATGTTACAGTATGATGGTGGTGGTTTAGGGGATGTGAAATGTGATCCAGGGGTGGAGATGGGTAGGTTTAGGGGTGAAATGGATCCAGGGGTGGAGATGGGTAGGTTTAGGGATAGTAGCTGGATTCCCTGAGTTGGAGCTGGTGCCCACTGTAATACTAGTACTTAGATGGTAACTGCTCAGAACTGTCCACTTATAGGGGTCACTGTATTTTCACTTGCACAAGTTGATACGATTCTTTAGGGTCTTAATTAAAAGTCTATAACATAATGGCCAAAATGTCTCAATGTTAGTGTAAAAAAAACACCTTTTTAAACCTTTCAAAAATCAGCCTGATATTATCAAGCTTCCTATCAAGAATTTCCTAAAAGTTGAGTAGTTTGTATGACTAGATAGTCTATACCCAGCTGCTAATTAGAACATTATTAGGAAAGGCGATTTTGCAAAAGATTCATTAAAAAAACCTTATACTATGCACTCACTTCTGTAGATGAGGCTGGATCAGGAATGATTTGCGCGAACATAGACGCATTTAGGCAGATCGGGAGTGGCGCATTCACTTCAAAGCGGAAGTAATGTTAATCCTTTGCATCTTCAGTGGCTCAGATGTCGGGAGTAAATGAGGACTGCTATATTCATTATTACATTCAACAATAAAGCACCTTCATCGCTTAATCTGAGACATCTTGTCTTACCCTGCACCTGCATGTGTACTTACACTGTGGTTACATTACCATACACATCTAGTTACTATGTAACTACACAGGTATTAGGAATACTTAATATAAAGTGGTTCCCCAAAAATAAACTCAAGTTAAAGTACAGATACTCTGTGAAAATCTTTTACATAATTAAAAGTGCATGTAAATGGCCAAAAACGTACTTGAACAAAAGTAAAAAAGTAAAACCTTAAATTGTACCCCAAGCATTAAAAAAGTAAATCGTAATCTTAAATTAAAAAGAAAAAAAAGAAAAGAGGATTGTTTCATTGAAACTATCTTCTCAATGCAAAGTGGAAACTGCCAAAAAATAAACTGCATATAAAAATGTTTTGTCAGACAGATGTAAACAAAAGTTTGGCTGTAAAGGGAGAAACCCAAATGCAGAGGTACAGATCAAACCGCATCTGCTCAGAGCAGGAAGGCCAATTAAAATGAAGTACAAATAATTCCATCTCTTATACCTCAACACCTATACGTGTGGCTTACTTTCTTTCTTTCTGGTAAAGCAAATACAGACTCAAAAGCAGCGCCGTGAAAAGAATCAATTTTCTGTGCATATAATGTTAGGTATTCAGCAAGCATATTTGTAAGAGTTTAGGCGCAATGGCTAGGAGCGATTCTGCTGTTAGAAAAATATGTATCATATATATGGGAGCAAAGGGTCTTGGAAAGCTGTGGCATGCAAATATGTATACATTGCTGAGATGAAGAGAAATCTGATGTAATCTGCCTGTTGTTTGCAGGGGTATTTGGTCTATAAATTTTATCTTATCACTATTTCTTTCTCTCAGATTTCATGTATTTCTTTCCTCCCTGCAAAATTAATTTGATACAAAATCATCACTTGAGTTTCCTCAGATTATTAAAGATCAACGTGAATCATCTCAAAAACTCACCAGCTCTTCTTGCACAGATGATCTGAAGAAGAATCACAGTAGGAGCAGCAAACGCTGCAAACTCAACAATAATCACAATCACTGCAGGACAGATGATGATAGACACAATCAAGAGAAAAACAGACTCAATCTGTGAAACTGGGAGTGAAATCAAAGCTGTGGTACCTCTGAATAATGAATGAACAATCCTCCTGACTTCAGTTTCTGCTGCATCTGAGACCATGCCTGCTAGTTCAGATAAAAAACATAATCAGCATCCTCAACATCACTTCATACTAGAGCTTCACATCACAGAAATGATGAATGAACTCGCACTGCTTCATTAATCTATCATCTACTATCATTTTAGTTCAGTCCCATGGTGTTGGGAGTAAACTGATGGTTGCCATTTACCATACATAAATCTGATGACATTTAAAAAAAAAAAAAATTCTCTCTAAATGTGATTTCTTTCTCGTTTATAGATATTTGTGTGAAAAGTGTGATGTTTTTTAAGTTTGCATGAACACTGAAATGTAGAACATTAGCAGCTAAACATATGACAGTGTATGAAAATTTTTGAATGACATGTATTTATGAATCTTAGAGGATTCAGTGCTGACTCATGAATCGCAGGCTGAGGTTCTTGTGGTCAGGGTGGAAGAAGTGAAGTGAGAGACTGCTGGTGTGTTGTCAGTTATCATGAACCTGTATAGGAGCGTGCGGGAGTGTCTTGACATCGTCTCAGAGTTTGAGCTGCTGACTGGAATCTGTGACTTTATACCAACCGGAGCTGTAGAAGATGAACGTTCAGATGCATCATAATAACATCATATTTCCATTAAATAATATAATGTGTTCCATCGCAGATGAACGAAAAAAGCAGAAAGAGTGGTGTTGCCATCAAGGTATTTCTATCTTTAACAGCTGTTAGGAACATGAGATGCCAGCAAAAGCAGGGTGGTCTTTATTTCTCCTTAGACAGTTATAGCAGCATCTTGTGGCCTGAGATGATCAGTGCAACCCATAGACCAACAAACCCATGTCTGAGCTGAATGAATACATAATTATGTCTCTGTATCAGTCCGTTCCGCAAAGTTAGTTAGGCAAGTAGTTTCTCACCTGAACTCTTGACAGTGTAGTGACTGAGCTCTGACTTGATCTCCTGAGTACACTTCCAACATCTCCACTCTCGTTGTCATCGTCATTCAGGAGTGTTGTATTCAATTGATGATACACAGTGATCTGATGAGGAGATATCGATATCTGGAGTCTGATCTCGTTCCGTTTAACACCAGCCTATTTCACCCAGACTTCAGAGGATCAATTCTCTTAGAATGGAGCAATCATCACACGGAGCTCGAGGATATGAATACAAGGACAGAAAGAGAGTCACCGAGGACAATTGCACGATTCAGTCTGTGGAGAATGAAACACACAATAAACACACACATCACACACTCTTCATCACAGGAGCGTTACATCAAGA
>NW_024875946.1:4244-4361 GCF_018340385.1 Cyprinus carpio
TTTATTTGATTGAGTGTTGTTCTTACAACTGTTTTAATAAAGTAATTGTAAAAATCTCTCTCTCTCTCTCACACACACACACACACACACACACTCTCTCTCTCACACACACACACA
>NW_024875946.1:4935-9412 GCF_018340385.1 Cyprinus carpio
TACTTCGTTCAGTTACGTATTGCTCTCTCTCAAACGTGTTTTCTACAAAGTCCCTCCTTCTGTCAAGCGTAGTCTGCTCTGATTGGCCAACTGACCCAGTGCATTGTGATTGGCCGAACACTGCAAGCACTTGTCGAATCATGTACTTTCCATAATCGAGCTTCATCTTTCAAAATAAATGTAAAGACAGTTAATATGTCCTTAGTTTTACCATCAGTTCAAGCCCGAAAGGGGAACAAGTCGCGTGACACACACAGTGATGAAGCTGCATTATGTGTGTTTGTAGTACACAAGCCGCAGACAGTTCACAAGACAGCTGACTCCACTGTGTGACCCTTACTCTCTCTCTCTCTCTCTCTCTCTCTCTCTCTCTCTCTCATCAAAAATTCCTTTTTCTTTTTTCAATTCTTTATTTATTTGATATTTCTGGTGTATCGGGGCAGTGAAGTAAGGCTGCTTTGGAGGGGGTTGGCCGTTAGCAACCAGTGTATCACTGATTCACTGGGAAGTATGGCGGCCCAGAACACAAACACTAGTTTAGATTCTCTTACGCGGAAGCCACTTGGTGAAAGTGGTGTCACGCAGCGAATGTGGAGGAATACACATATTGGCCGTCCGAATATTGTTGGCCATGACTGTATTTTTAGCGGCATCTAGGATGAATAATGCAATTGTTTTGTTTTTAAATTCTGTTGAGAAAAGCAAGCAGTAGTGGAGAGAGGTATAGTTATTAGTGGTTTGTTCACCCCAGTGCTTCCCCTCTCTACCCCGCTAAGAAAGTCACTTTGTCTAACGTTCACGCCGTTCATAAAAAGGCCGAAATGCTGACAAAAGGGCAACTGTAGCGTTTGGCGGAGAAGGATAGTCAGCCCAGTGAAAAGATGTTTTTGGCAGTAAATCAGACTTGATCAAACACGTGGTATCTTTCAGGAGTTCCTTACATGATCCTGAAAGGATAACCGAGGCAGAACTCAACCTGAATTTGAAACTCAGAGTCGATGACTTTGATTATACTGTTTTAAATGCTGAAATGCGGATGTGATGAAAGTGTTTTGGCTGCGGGAAAACCCAGAGGGCACTTAATCTGGTTGCCCAGATAACAATGGTACAAATAAGCAAGATGTGTCCGAGGTGAAGCGGTGACCAAGTCAGAAATGCTTGAGACTGCACCGGATAATGTTTTTTTCTGATCAAGGGCCATCCACTAGCGGTTTGAACCAGAAGCTTCAAAACATTTCCTCACTCACAGACAGAAGAGCGAATCAGGGCAAAAGGCTGGAAATAACTGGGAGAATGATCTATCTATCCCTGTATGATTTGAAAAAGGTGAGCCTAAGGCTGATGATGGCATGGATATTTCACATGATAACATAGTGTCTGATTCAAAGTCTCCTTCAGAGAGAGTCAACTTAAGTGATGATTTAATGATGTTTAGGGACATAGATCAGGCAGTTTTTAAAACCCTTTAAAGAGGAAAAAAGATTGATAGAGGATCTCTAAATCAAAAAGCAAACTAGAAAAAAAATGAAAATGAGTTTGAAGTTGATGGTGATGATGGTAATGAGCTGATCTCTCAGATTAAAGCCTCTAGTTGTTCTCAAACTGAATGGACATACCTAGGGGAGGTATGATGCTGGCGAAATCAAAAGTTTTTAAAGTTGTCCCAAAAATGTGAAGTACAGGTTGCTGACTATTTTTCCAGACATAAAACGTTTTGTGGGAAAATGATTTAGGGCTTTCTCATGACTGAGAGGACCTGTTTTACAAATAAGGAAGTCTATAGGTTGAAAAAGTTTGCAGACCAAACTAAAAAATTTAATGGTTAATGGCAGTAAATAGGATTCTTTTTTTTGGCCCTCTATGGCTGTTTTTTTCTTTATGGTGTAAGTCTATGTTTTCATACTTTTCAAATGGATGACATTCGCATTGCATCCCCTAAATGTGAATGGAGCAAGGGAATGTGTAAAAGCATTACATTAATACATAACACTATGAATCAGAAACAACTTGATGTTTACTTTACAAGAAACACATAGCGACACAGCAAATGTAGATGAATGGATGAAAGAATTTAAAGGTCTCTCTTTTTTTTTTAGTCACAAATCCTCACTTAGCGATTGGTGTTGCTATTTTATTTCCAAAAGGTTTACTCCCCTGCTCTACCGAGATGGAAGAGGTTGTGAAAGGAAGATTGTTAAAGATTCGAGCCAAGGTTGAGAATCACATTTTTGATACATATGTGCATATGCTCCAACTTTACCCAACAGAAAGAATGAGCTTTTTATACACCCGCTTGTGAGGCGTTATTGCAAATGCAAGGGTGAAGAACAGTTATTTTTGGGTGGAGACTTTAATTGTGCAGAAAGTAATTTGGATAGAAATCATGTAGAGCCACATTTACTTTCTCAGCTGACTCATTGAGATGAGATTGAAACAAATGACTTATGTGGCGGTATGGAGGAGGTCTAAATGGGAATCCTAAAGCAGTATCGTGGGCACATGCTTTCATTGATAACAGGTTGTCGTGCTTGCGTCTGGATAGATTCTATTGTTTTAAACACCATCTTAGTACTTTTAAAAATTGTTTCATAATTCCAGTTGGTTTTTCAGATCATAGTCTTGTTATATGTACAGTAACTTTTGCACTCTGTTAGGCCAAAAAAGTGCATACTGGCACTTTAACAATAATTGTGTAAGTGATGCAAATTTTTAGAGAAAGCTTTCAGTTGTTTTGGAAGAATTTTAGGAAAGAAAAAGATGATTTTCGGTCTTTACAAAAGTGGGTAGGAGCATGGCAAAATACAAACCAAACTATTATGACAACGAGTATACTCACAGTAATGCAAAAGATATAATAAAATCATAAAAAGGAATTGGAAGAAAATTCTTAGAGGTACAGAAACAGCACAGTTAAGTGGAAATCAAACACATATTGAATCCCTTTTTTTAAAGAGATCTGCTTTGTCTGACATAAGAATAATAAAAGGCACAGGGGGCACTAGTGCGATCCACGTTTTAAAAGATATATAGAGCCAGATGGATGTACCTTCAAAATTTTTCTTTGGTCTAGAAAAAAAGAATGATAAGAAAGCAGCTTTATACATTCTTTATTTTTCTGGGGCCACGACTCTCTTTGAATCAGATCTTATTGAAATTAGGGAAGAGCAGAAGCAGTTTTTATGAAAAAACTTTATAGTTGTGAGAGAGCACAGAGAGAGGATCGGGGTTGTTGAGCAGTGTTTTTTTATGAGAAAGAGTTACCAAAAGGTCTCCAAGGACTCTAATGCAAAAACTCAAGAGCTGATATAAGCCTGGAAGAACTGCGATGCCCTCAGAGTATGGAGAATATAGCAAGAGCTCCTGGGATAAACCGGAATCCCAGTTGGGTTCCTATAAAACCACACGGCCTGTGATAGGGGAGGGGGATTTGCTGTGGGTTCTCAGGGCAGTCTAGTCAGAGGACTTCTGCAGCTGAGCTGTAGAAGAGGCGGTCCCTTACCCTGTTGCCAAAAAAAGGTGATGTGAGAGACATAAAAAAACTGGCGACCTGTATCATTCATTGTGCTATGACTATAAATTGCTTCCTCAAAAGTTCTAGCTACTTACTAGAATTAGGAAAAGGTTTTAGAAGAGGTAATCCATTCTATTAGTCAGACTATCAACAACCCGGAAGATCAATCTTGATAATATTTATTTTATAAGAGGAATTTATTTGATGTTTCTAAATATTGGAATCACATATTTGATTTTGGATCAAGAGAAAGCTGCTCGATCGCGGTAGAACACGACATCAGGAAAACTTGCAAGCATTTGGTTTTAGTTCTGATTTTATAGGTTATATTAAAGTTCTTCTTATAATGACATTGAGAGTCTACTGAAAGTTAACGGTGGCTTATGTGCTCCTCTTTTAAAGTGCGGCCGGAGGCGACAGGGGTGTTCTGTCAGGAATTCTTTTACACTTCTTTGGCAATAGAACCACTTTTTTAAAATGTTGAGAAGAGTTTTAGAAGGTATCTGTACAAGCCTGTAAATAGCACTTGTGCTTGTCGTGCTACATACCGATGATGTTGTCATACTTAATAAGCAAAGTGATGGGATTTCTATTATTAAAAGCATTAAGAGAGTTTGAAACCATATCTTCAAAGTAAAGAAATTCACTTTGGGGTAAAAGTGAAGCAGTGCTATTAGGAAAGTGGAAAGAGGGGCACCCATTACCCAAGTGGCTGTTGGAGAAAAGATGGCTTAAGATATTTAGGAGTGTTTTTAGGAGATGAAACGACTGTTCAAAAAGTTGGGAGGGAACAGTCGAAAAAAATTAAAGGTCGTCTATCGAAATGGGAATGGATTGTAAAGAGTTTATCATATAGAGGACGTACTCTGATTATTAATAATCTAGTAGCCTCTTCTCTTTGGCACCGACTGGTATGCATTGATCCACCTGTATGGATGATTGTTAAAATTCAGTCCCTTTTAGTAG
>NW_024875947.1:0-241 GCF_018340385.1 Cyprinus carpio
CTACCAAGAATGTGCCAAATTTGGGAGAAACTTTTGTCATTTAACAGATTTTACCAGACCATACTGTTTTGCTGAATGTCTAGGATTTTTGGGAAATCCTAAATTAACAGATTATTTTTTAGACCAATCTGGGGATCTTGGTGTCAGTACTCAGATGTTAGCCAAAATATAAAAATTGAAAAATGGAAAGTAGAGATTCCAAAATGGTATAGCATAGATTATAAACAGGAATATGAGTGTT
>NW_024875947.1:505-1262 GCF_018340385.1 Cyprinus carpio
CAGTATGTACTCCACTTTTTTACTGCCTGACCATCATCTTAATGTTTATGCAGTTCAATGTTTTTATTATTTTTTTATATCTTAAGCACCTTGTTCAGTAAGTATTTAGATGTTTCTCATATCTTTCAGGGTCTAAGCATAATCTGTTTCTGTTGTTCTGATGAAGGAAACTTGTGTTGGGGAGGATTCAGTGTCTGTTGAGGCTCATGTGAATGTGCTACAAAGTGAGTATCAGAAAACACCTCCAGACACCTGGACTGTCAAAGAGCACACGGCAGGAACATTCTCCTGGAGACGCTGAGAAAGCACGGAAGGAATGTCTGTGGAGGATGTACTCAAACACACTCATACTTAAGAACACCTGCTGGAGTGAGTATAGTAAAATAAATCATCAACTGTAAAATATCTTGTTTCAAATCTTTTCATGTAATATTTTATTCTTCTGTACCCTTTTAGCTCATCTGTTAAAAATTTAAAACAATAGTTTTAGAAAACAATATAAGATTTATCAGTGTATACAAGAACATGAAATGCATCGTATATTGTGACCCTTATACATTAACTTCTGATTGTTTTTGCAGTTCTGCACTGTATGTAGCTACACTGTCTGAGCCAAAGAGGATGGAACAGAATTTGAAAAGTGTTTCTTTTTTTTCTTTTTTATTATTATTATTTTTTATTTCATTTTTTTTATGTAGGGGGACCCTGCTACACCCTTTCCTTCCATACAGCTGATGGATACTGACTGTAAAATGGC
>NW_024875947.1:1628-1860 GCF_018340385.1 Cyprinus carpio
CTACAGATGAGTGCCAGTCACCTTTTTTGTGATTCCATTCTTTTAGAAAACATGCACAAAAATCATATGTACTTTTGGTAACAAAAATGACTCTCAGTGAAGAGTCAGCAGTACAGTTGTGTTATAATATAATAGAGAAGGGTCTGGCTGCAGACTCTCAGACACTTGTGCTTCTGCTAGTGACAACACTTGCAGTCTTTTTTATTTTATATTTAGTTCTAGTTATTGGTTA
>NW_024875947.1:2241-4106 GCF_018340385.1 Cyprinus carpio
TTGACTGGAAGTCTGTCAGTCCAGATGTGAGGAGGACAAACAGAGTGAGTTTGAGCTCAGCAGGTGTGATGGCTGTGGATACTGTAGCCATGGAAAGAAGGGGGTTTTAATCTATCTTTTTACTTGAATTGGTGACTGAAACAAAGCTAAATAAATGTTTTAGTGGATAAAGCTGTGACTGTTTGCTTAAGTCACTTAACATAAGGTTACTAAACTCTTCTGACTAATTTTTAAATTTTATAATTTAGTGGTTTTGTCAACTATATATTTTTCTCTATCAGGCAAAACAGTTTTCGAGGGTAACACTTTACAATAAGGTTTCATTTGCTGACACCTGATGTATTAACTAACATTAACTATGAGCAATACATTTGATACAGTATTTATTAAACTTTGTTAGTTAATAAAAATACAGCTGTTTGTTGTTTGTTCTTGTTAGTTCACTTCACGGTGCATTAACTAATGTTAACAAATACAACTTTTGACTTTAATTTAAGAACAGCTACAGGGACTAACCGTGTTAAGAGACGTTTGTATTGTTGAAAAATAATTGTAATTTGTTTTTGATTATTGATAAATCAAGACCTAAACTTGCAGCGGTGATGACGTCAGTAACCCGCACCATGCAGAAGTGTTGAAGGTACTTTCAAAAGTAATTTAAAATAATATTCTTAATATCATTAACACCGTTTTTACCTTGGAAGAATTAAATTTGGTTTTATAGGATTATGTTGAATTTATGGATCCTTTTAATCTGCGATTAAGAGTATATGGCTCGCCATTTTTTTTTTAACAGCCATCTTTCGCATTACCTTTCGGCACGCCCATTACTCCAGGCTGCAGTTACCCCTACTTGCTTAAAAGAGGTTGTGTTTTCTCCAGGAGTGTCTTAACCTCCGAATCCGTACAGAGCGCGTCCCTGTCGTTTCAGAGCATAAAAAACATCATGGCGGTGACGCTCTTTCTTTTAGCGGGTTCAGTGTAGCTCATAGCATCGAGAATAACTTCTTCTTCTTCTTCCTTGGGTTTTAACGGCAGCTTGCATCCTTGACGTTGCATTACTGCCATCTTCTGGTTCTAGTTATTTCCCATATACTTTAGTCATCATATTAGTCCTGTTTTAGTCAGAAAATGAATCAAGTATTTCACTCCTTGTTCACTCCTGCTGCAGTCCATTATACTCTTTACTCCACGTCCTGTTAGTCCTATTTTTCCCAGGTCTTTTATCATATCTACCCTCTGTAATCCATATTTTGAACAATTAATAAGCACATGTTCTACAGTCTCAGGTATTTGGCACCGATCACAAAACCCAGTAGGATGTTTCCCCATTATATGAAGAGTGCTATTTAATTTATTATGCCATATTCTTAATCTGGTTACAATAGTCTCTTCTCTTCTGTTTCCTGCCTTATTTTCCACAGTACCAACTCTTTTTTTTAATTGAGTATAAATGTCTTCCTTTTTGTTCTTGATCCCACCTTTTTTGCCATTCTTTAATAATTTTTCCCCACACTATACTGTGACGAGTGGGGCGGGGCCGAGAGCCGTGGGAACGGAGCGAGGCCGGTGGAGTGATTAGGAAATGAGCGACACCTGCTCCACTCACCGGTCTCGAGTCCCACGGAGGAGATCGGGAGGATACAAAAGAGGAGCGACGACAGTGAAGGACGAGAGAGGACCAGGCCTGGGTTTTATTTTGTGGTTTGGTTTTTATTTGTGCCCGTGAGGGGCTGTCGCGCTGTTTTATATTTATTTTGTCATTAAAGTTTTATTTGAGTGTTAAAAAAAACAAAAAAAAAACAAACACAAAATAAAACCCAGGCCTGGTCCTCTCTCGTCCTTCACTGTCGTCGCTCCTCTTT
>NW_024875948.1:0-402 GCF_018340385.1 Cyprinus carpio
ATCATTTACCTCAACTTCTCTTCCTTCAATTTCCGTTCCACCCAAACTATCAGAATTATTTTCTCTTTCTCTTTTATGTCTAGCCAATTTCTTGACTCTGGATCCCTTTGCCACATCCTCCCATTCACTTTCCCCTTCTTGATTCTCTAAATTCCATGCTATTGTTTTCATCTCCTGATTCCCTTTCTGTCATTCTGAAAAAGTTTGAAATTATTTGAGTCGATGGGAAGTAGAGAAGGAGCACCGCTACCGGACCTATACAGGCCGTCGGCCGGTACTCCCACACTCCTCTTCACTACCGACCTACCGTTACAGAGTCCTCAGTCCAATGTCCAATGAGTAATCCAATAAATCAGTTCAAAATAATCCTCTGGTACAGTCAAACTCTATTCCAATTTCGCT
>NW_024875949.1:0-169 GCF_018340385.1 Cyprinus carpio
CAACATTTCGAGGATGTTTTGGGGATGTTGTTGAGGTAACAAATTATATAAATTTCTCAATAATATATTGGCATAATGTTTCAAGATAACAAAGGTAGAACATTACCTCAGTAACATTAGGAGAATGTTATAAGGATGTCATTGAGGCCGGAGGTGATGGAATGTTTTT
>NW_024875949.1:191-1554 GCF_018340385.1 Cyprinus carpio
CAACGTTCTTGTAGTGTGACGTAATAACAAATCTATAACATTTTATCTGCAACATTTCGAGGATGTTTTGGGGATGTTGTGAGTAACAAATATATAAATTTCTCAATAAAATATTTAAACAATTCAAAATAACAAAGGAAGAACATTCTCTCAGTAACATTAGGAGAATTAACAGGATGTGTTCGAGGCCGGAGGGCAGAATGGAATGTTTTTATAAAAACGTTCTTGTAATGTGGCGATGATAACAAAAGCTAGAACATTTATCTGCAACATTTCGAGTCTTTGTGGATGTTGTTGAGGTAACAGATTATATAATGTTCTCACAAAAAATTGGTATAATCTTTCAAGATAACAAAGGAAGAACATTCTCTCAGTAACATTATTAGGAGAATGTTATATGGATGTCATTGAGGCCGGAGGTGATGGAATGTTTTTATAAAATGTTCTTGTAATGTGACGTAATAACAAAGCTAGAACATTTGACCTGCAAATATTTTGAAGATGTTTTTGTGGATGTTTTTGAGGTAACAGATTATATAATGTTCTAACAGACACAGCTACAATGTTTCAAGATAACAAAGATAACAAAGAAAGAACATTTTCTCAGCCACATTAGGAAAAATGTTATAGGAACGCTTCACTGAGGCATGAGATGGTGTTATGTTTTTTTAATAAAAACTGCTCTGTAATGTGACGACCAGCAAAGTTAGAAACATTTTATCTGCAGTACTCTGAGTTGGTGTCTTTGAGGGGATGTCCTTGAGGTAACATTATAATGTTCGCTATAAAATATTGGTATAATGTTTCCTCAAGATAACAATGGAAGAACATTTTTCATGCTGCCACATTAGTAGAACGTGGTTAAAGTTCATGGTTCTTTTCACTGCTTTTTTGTTTTCAAATCTGTAACTGTCAAAGTCGTATCATTACTTTGGTTTCTGGAGTTCAAGACAGACTTCTTCAGCACACTCTTCAGGCAGTAAAATGATTCATTTCTTTAAAAATTTCTATATATTTAACTTAAAAAATGGTAACTAGTTGTGCATGCCAATCATGTTTTTTTTTTTTTTTTCTTTTTTAGTTTAACAGAAAATGCACATGACTTTCAGATCTGTTCAGTTATATACTTTCTTCTCTTCACTCAGTTAGCCTAATATAAATGCTGAAATATTGATCCATGATTCAATGATTTTTTTTTTTTTTAAGTACTTTATGCATAAACGCAAGTCATGAATAAAATTAAAAGTTATCTTATGACTCTGTTATTTTTCGTACACTTTGCCATGTCAAAAAAAAAAACAAACAAAAACAATTTAACATATTGCTTTTTGTTTGTTTATTTGTTTATTTATGTAAAACGTAA
>NW_024875950.1:0-2035 GCF_018340385.1 Cyprinus carpio
TTAAAGCACCACTGAAGCCATTCTGTAGTCTTGAAATCATGAATTGAGCTTTTAAGTAAACGATTACAATATATTTAAGTCTCTCTGGGATTTAATCCTTGAGATTAAACAAATGAACATAATAGTTTTTATTAAATATTTTCTTTTAGTTGTTCCTAATCTGTTCATAGTCAGATCCCTCTGTCCATTTTTCAGTTTTCCAATAATATTCAAGTCAATAAAGCAAAATAAATAAAATCTTAGTTCCTCTTGTTTAATTTAACATTAGCCTTCAATCCACCTCTGGTTTATCTCTCTTCCACACACTCAGGTGAATGGACTCAGGGTGTCTCTCCCTCACTCCCCATCTCCGCTCATTTCACTGTCTGCTGCTGGACAATATGTAATCCTCACAACTCCGTTCGGCCTGAAGGTGCAGTGGGACGGCAATCATTACGCCAAGATCTCTGTTCCCAGGTACTTAAACTATGAAAACATCCTGACTGAAATGTATGCATCATTACTGATAAAGTATTTGGCAGAAAAATACTAAGACCTACATTGATTGTTAAGGGCTGTAGATCTCTCAGTGTTCTGCAAAAGAAAAATCTAAAAAGCATCTCAGGGGAAGTGAAATGTATTTACATTAATCTCTTTTTGCTCTCTCATTTCCATCAGTTCCCATTATGACCAGATGTGTGGCCTGTGTGGGGGGACTATGATGGAAAACCCCACAATGATTACATCTAGCCAGATGGCTCTCAAACCATAGCTCAAGCCAGTTTTTGTGACAGCTGGCAAACTGATGTGAGGGGATGAGGATGCAAACAAGCCGTACTTTTACTTTCTTTCTTCATTTTTACCAACCCCCGCATACCAGGTGGTGTGGGCAAATATATTTGGTGATTAGGTTGACTTCCAAATGCCTAGTCATGCCTTGATGATGACGTATGTTGGTTTTTCAGGTGCAAGCCTGACCTCGGGCTCCCAACCACTTCTGCTTATCCTGTGTGCTGGAGGTGCAGGCCGGTCAAACCCAGAGAACTGTGGGAGAATAACTGACACAAATGGAGCATTTAGGTTAGGACTTAACAAACTATGACATTTTCTGCTAACAGTATTATAGAATCATTCCATTTGAAATGAATCATAAGAAGTAAGCACGCTCTGTTATATTATATTCTGTTATGTTATATTCATACTGATTCTAACATGAGAGAATGAAGAACTTTTAGTTGCACACTTTCTCTCATATTTGCTCCTCACAGGACTGGGTATTAGCGGCAAAGGTAGGACCCAAGGCCTTTCTTCCAGAGCTGTGTGTTTGATATGTGCCGTTATCAGGGGCTGCAGCAGGTCCTTTGTGACCAGCTCCAGGCTTACACTGATGCTGCCTGAGTGCAGGTGCTCCTGTCCATCAGTGAGGGAGCCAGACTTTGTCGTGAGTCATTCTCTCATTTATTGTATCATACTGCATAAGGAGTAGGGTTTGAGAAACGGTTTGAGAATATAATAATAAAGCAGTAAAAAAATTGGCATCTTACATCCATGCAAGAATCACATTTAACATTCCCAGTGACAAGCCTGCTTTCAGCTCCCCTTAATGTACAGTATAAATTATCGAAGTGAATGAAGAGGTTAGAATAGCAAAGCTACATTTGTGTCAGCTTTAGCCTTATTATTTTTTGTTATTTATGGGGCTTTTATGCATTTAATGGCCAGGGCAGTGAAGACACAAATTACATCACAGAGGGACAGGGACATACGGACAGGGACACTATAGTCCCAAAACTGCACCCCACTTCAGCCTTACCATCATTATGATCTGTTCCTTAATTTGTCTACGATCTGAGAATGCCCTCCAACACTAATTACTCCAGTGTGTGTGAGCTCCTGTCCGGAGACAGGTCTGGGTAGTCAGTGGACCCAGGCTGCAGTGAGAAGGTGGTAACAATTATAGTACTGGTTTATACATGATAAAGTTTTGAGCACGTGTACTGGTACATTTACAAATCTTATCATATCATGAATATACACACATGCAGATAAACAAACC
>NW_024875951.1:0-813 GCF_018340385.1 Cyprinus carpio
TCTTTGCACTCAATAACAAAGTGGATCCACATCCTGCTATATGTCCCCTTAAAAAAAATTTGAAGTTTATAGAGCCGCCTTAAGAAAAATAAAGATAGAATGCGTAAACTACGAAATGTATATAAAAAAATAACTGGGACAAAGATTTGCCACGCCTTCTGCACATTATAACCAATTTTTTTATTGACAATTTTTCTTCTCATATTTTCATGGAAATGGCTTTTCCATCCATTTTTTTGTGCTATAACATATATATAACATGGGATCCAAAACCGTAATATGTAAAAAAGAATCTACACAACTTTTATCCATTCATGTGACAACCTCAAAATAACTCTCATCTATCTATCTATCTATCTATCTATCTGTCTGTCTGTCTGTCTGTCTGTCTGTGTAACTATTTATATGTTAACTTGATCTTGACGATTTTTCTTTTTTATATAATTTCTTGGAAGGACTCCAATAACAAAGTGGGTCATTTAAGCACGTTTGAGTCTTTGCACTCAATAACAAAGTGGATCCACATCCGTTATATGTCCCCCTAAAAAATACAAAGCGCCAGTAGCTAAAACAGATTTGGAACAAAGCCATAATTGGAACCATAGAGGGCACCCAAAGAAACACCATGATGCCAAGCTAGGGAGTTTAAAAGGCGAAGATATTATCGAAGTGGATCCAAATCACCAACATAGTTTGGAGTTTTGAGGGGCTGAGAACATTTTCATCGAAGCGGAATCCAAGATCAAGCTACCTAGAACCCCAGGGCGAGAAACATTATCTAAGTGGATCCACCCTAGCTACCTAAGACCAATA
>NW_024875952.1:0-1419 GCF_018340385.1 Cyprinus carpio
CACTTTGACTGCCCAGCGTGCAGCCCAGACATGCTTGCAGTATCCGTTGATGGAAACCGTAAGTACTACAGATTCAAGAGTGCAGCAAGGTACTGTGTGTGCATTGACGGGTCCATTACTTTGAAAGTAACTGCTGTGAATTGAAAATCATATGAATATTTAAAGTTAATATGTATCTCTTATATTTAGATCGGAGGAAAAAGCCATCTTTGATGGCGTGTTCATCGCAAATGATGATGATGTCGCAAGATTCGTGGACTATGTCCATACCTCAACCAGTCATGTAAACTTGCACAACTTCTCTATATTTACCTATAAAACACCACGTCCTACAGAGGACTTAGTTTGAACAAGTTTGGACTGTTAAACATCTTCCATGTTTTAGGTCTCTGGAAGAGGTGTCTGTGGAGGGCAATGGTCAGCGGCGCGTGAAACGTCTCAGAAGTCCTCAGGAAAAACAGACGAGGAGGGCCTGGAACTCGCTGTATGTCGTCATGGGGTTCTCACCGGTGCCCTCAATATGTTCAGGGGAGA
The DNA here is from genome assembly GCF_018340385.1 of Cyprinus carpio. Classification (NCBI taxonomy): domain Eukaryota; kingdom Metazoa; phylum Chordata; class Actinopteri; order Cypriniformes; family Cyprinidae; genus Cyprinus; species Cyprinus carpio. The sequence goes on from NW_024875952.1 coordinate 535, forward strand.
TTTTTGCCTACCCTGTGTACTATCAAAAATAAATAAGCCTGCATGCCAGTTAAATTTTACAATGGATGTAGTACAGAGTACTGGCCTTACCTCAGAGAGTGACAGAGAAATGCCCTGAGCTTGAGGATCTCCTCACCAGGAGGCCATTTCTTTCTGTTTTTCTTCATGCCAAAGCTCAGCAATTTCTCAAAATGTAGAGGTAAGAAAAATGATTGTCCATGATAATTTCTTTTCCCTAAAATCCTGCATAAGCATTGTTGCCGCTTAGGTTTTGTTTTTTTGTTTTCTTTTAAAAGGTAAAATGGAATTCGGAGCATAATAGAGGGGGGCTGGTTCGACTCTTGGGGAAGAGGTGGAGCAGTGCAGCGCCTTCCTCTCGAGGAGTTATGGTGCCATGATAAAGCACATGTCAAAAGCAGGTAAAGGTAACCAGTAAATTTTTGATCCCTGATGACATGGGTGAGCCACTTACTTATGCATATATGCTGACTCTGAAAAAATATAAAGATCAGAATATATTAAACACAAATGGATGGATCGATTCTAATAACATCATCCTATTTTATTTGGCCGTGATGAGGGATAATAAGGAAGGCAGTCAGATACTCAAAAAAAAACACATCAAAGTACCATTCACCTACTGTCCTGCCATAGTGCTCCATGCCATTTAAATACTGTCCCGCGCCCACTGTGTCATGCTATATTTCTTCACTATCCAGTGCGATTTACCTAACCCCCTTTCATGGGACAGTAATCTAAAATGGCACAAGACAGCAGATTAGTACCATAGTACTGTACCGTAAGTTATTATCTCCTGAAAAGTTTGTGATTCAAGTCTGCACAGTTTCTTCTCCTACTGTTACTGGAAAGAAGGGTGATAATCTC
>NW_024875953.1:0-7295 GCF_018340385.1 Cyprinus carpio
TTGTTTACAATGTAAAGTAAGCTTTAATGTTTATTGCTATCTTGTTGAGTATGGAGTGAGGCAGTTGATTGTGTATTAGGCCACCACTTTTACACATACCCCAAATCTGTCTGAGGAAGACCCATAGGTTTACACTGAACACAGAAAGGCATAATGTCATGTTGACTTTAGTGTTATCATCACTATACAGAAGCATTAGTATCTGCACTTACAGCAAAATGAATTCCCCTGCCAGTGTTGAGTACTCGAGTCTCGGACTCGGTCTTGAACTCGGTCTCGAGAACGTATTTTAAAGGTCTTGGTCTTGTGCATTTTGACTCGGTTTTGACTCGGACTCGAACATACTAGGAATCGGACTTATTCCCGAGTCCACTCGAGTCGCAATCAAAATATTTCAAGATTATTACTGTGTGTTAATATTTCTTTAAATTGGTATATTATTGTAGGGCCATATGATTTCTCCGATGCAGAAAACGCGGACGGAATCGCGGAATTAGTCAAAAACCGGAGAAACTTTCCAGTTTACCGGGCTAAGGTCACAGCAGAAATTGTCAACTCTTTAAAATGAATTAATCAAAACGTAGATCCGTTAAATCAAATCAGCTGACGATATGGACTCAGTATCTGTAACTATTAAGTCGCGCAACAAAGCCCATTTAAATATGAATCCTGCATGTTCTGGGCGCGGTTCCTGTCAATGAACAAATGACGCAGAAGCCACTGCTTCATTTTCACCGCATTCGCACATATACTGAAGCGGGCCATGACGCCAGGACTTGGCGGTGCTTTCAGGCTTGCTGTCTCCAGCTTAATGAGGATCGTAAACACATGAACAACATCTCTAGAACCGCTCGTCTGCGCGTCCCTTCCTGAGCATTTGAACGTGTTGATTTGAGTAAACCTAGCTTCATACATCTCCTCCCCCGCCGGTCCCGGTTCCCCCCCCCCCCAATGTCCGCCCTCACCATAAAAGTCCGTTTTACTTTCCCGCTCACTCGTTTCAGTAGAATGTATTACTATTGTTCAGAAGAATGTACATACTAGCCTACTACTACTACTAAAAATGAAACAAACATTATTTTTAAGGAATAATCACACAACATTTCTTCCATGTTTTAATTTTAATAGTAAATCCCCTTTGTTTACCAAAAAACAAAGTCTGCTTGAATTTCAATAATTAAAAGATAAATTCAGTTAATGTGTTATGCCTTTATTTGATAACCAGAAAAAATGTAAATACACAACAGAATTTCTGAGAAATATTATATATATATATATATATATATATATATATATACTGTATATATATTTTCATAAGTTTATTTTTTTTTAAAAAAGTGAATAAATCAAGTTGTTTTTATGCATTTAAATAATTAGACATGCCAAAACACAGAATTAGGTAACAATAATATTGTGAAGAAAAAATAAAACTTTTCATAGGGCCCTAAACATGTAATTTTTGTTAAACTTTTAATAAATTGATGTGAAAATGTATATGTTTCATGATTTTAATTAATTAGGCATGCTTTTTGATTAATAAAATTTAATTCTAACACCAAAGACGTTGCGAACCAATTTAAAAACCTGGAGTGTGAATCCAGAAAAATTTAAAAGAAAAAACAATATCCAGAAAAAATCCAGAAAAATTAAAACAGAAAAAAACGGAATTTGGAAAAAATTAAATGGAATTTGGGAAAAAAAAATAAAGCAGTTTCATTGGGCCCTGCCTGGTTGCGTTCAATGATTTGTGATTTTCTTGTGACGAGATGTTAGCATAGTTAAGTGCAGAGGCAGCAGGACTCAGTTCAGGATGTCTCCTTGAACTTAACACATTAACTTTTTTTAAAGCGTCTGTTACATCATCTATTATTCAGTTTGCATATAAAGAATACAAAGAGTTGGTGGTAAGTAAGACTCTAAAAAAGAAACATTCTGTGATTTGTGGCCTTTTGCCTTAACTGATAATATTATTTAAACCTATATCAGGCAAATAAAATACAGTGTACATGCATGTTATATTTTATACTGTTTAGAGTATGGTACCAATTTTATTGTTTCTACCAAACATTTAACATACTCTTGAAGAAGAAGATTTCTTTAGGTCTCTTGTCTCAGACCCAACCTCTCTGGTCACTAGGTCCTTGACTGGGGCTGGCCCCCCTCGGGGCTTCGATCTTGGCTTCGGACTCGAATAGGCTGGTCGACTACAACACTGTTCCCTGCAGGTAGCTTAATAACATCTCTTCCAACAGCAACCTCTCTGTTTCCCGCTCAGGATTTCCAGTTATACAGGCATATCTGACCAGATTCAACCCAGTTCAGTGTGCAGCTTAATAGTTTTGCATTACTAAGAAGCTTTCCTAATGTATAGCATACACTTCTGGTATAATTTCTTAAATATTTAAAATTATATAAAAAAAAAAATTAATAGGACTATCGATTGCATTTAGATGGCAGCTGACCTTCAGCTCCCTCATCTCAGCTGTGGTAAGTCAGCTATTCCTGAGTCTGCACAAAACTTGGCTTGGAATTTTATATGCTCCATGGGAAGTCAAAACACCTGAAATTTCTGGCCCCTAAAAGTCATGTTACAAGAGCCTAAAGTGTTCTATACACAGCACTTATAAGTTCTTAAATACTTTATTGAAATGGAAACCCTTTTTTTTTCCACATAATTAAAAGGTTCCTACAGAAATACTAGGATTTAAAGGGATACTCCATCCCAAAATGAAAAAATTTTTGTCATTATTCACTTAACCCCATGTCGTTTCCAAGCCCCATAAAAGCTTTGTTAGATCTTCGAACACAGTTTTAGAAGTTATTTTGGATGAAAACTGGAAGGCTCTGAGACTGTCCCATATACTGCCAAGTAAGTAACATCTGTCAAGGTCTAGGAAAGTATGAAGCGCGATCGGTCAGAATACTCCATCTGCTGCATCAAGTGATTCAACCGTAACGTTATGAAGCGACAAGGATAGCTTTTGTACACGAACAAAACAAAAAATAACGATTTATTCAACAATTCCTCACCTTCTGTGTCTCCCTGAAATCAGCTGCAGCGCCATTTTGGCACAATTCTGAGCAGTACTTTGGCGGCATACGCTCTTCTGTGTCAGCCGCGCCTGGATACGTTTTTACATATATTTACGCTTCGTCGGAAAGCAAATATGCGTCAATAGGCCGCCGGGCTTTCGATTACTATAGAAGAGCTTCGCCCGCGCAGAGTTCAGAACACCAAAATGCCACGCCTGATTTGAGAGACATTACAGAGGAGAGGCGTGAAGTGCTGAATAAACGCGAGTTCGTTTCTCGCAAAAGCGGTTCTCGCTATTTCATAACGCCATAGAAGACAATCAATACTGATGGAAGATGGCTCATTTATGTACATGAGGCTTTTCATACCTTCCTGGTGATTGTAGATGGGGTGTCTCGAAGCGTTTTCGAGATTGTTGGAATGGATTGGTCAGTGCACACTACCATTCCTGTTAAACTGCCTCTGGTTTTGCAGTATTCCCTTATACTGATGTACCAGCCTCAGTGCCCTAGTTTCTTTGGTGAGGCCCCTCACAGAATGATATACCATGTTTGATGGTGGTTCGTGGTACAATTAATGTTCATATTGTATATTGCAATATATTTCCTCTACAACCCAATACTCTTTCGTACTGTTAATGTTAAAAAATGGATAGCGCTATTATATAAAAATAGTTCACCATACCACATACAAAACTTCTATGACAAAAATTGTTGTTGTTGTTTTTAGTAAACAATGACAGAAATGTGTCTCTTTAAGACAAAACTACAATTATTACAACTGACTGTTCTCGTGTTATATACAGTAGCGGCGGTTTTCAGGTAAAGCATTTCCAGCATTCTTCAGTTCCAATGTTAAAACCCGATTTGCAACCTTTAGTGTTTTGTTATAATTTTTATTTTAAAAAAAAAGAACAAACTGTAATTAAAAGATATCAGTGAATATTCTAAAGACATGGTGAATATTTCTGATTAAATTTTGATAGAATTTTGATTGACCGGGTTGCGTTACTAAACTGAAAAAAGGTTCATGGCAGGTGTAAAACTCACTGGACTGTGGAGAGATGAATCAAATAACAAACATACTCACATGTTCCATAAATTGTGCCATATATATGGAGGAATTTGCTGAGTCACACTTAACCTAGACTCAGTTTGTCAAGTCTTTTGTCAGTTTACATTTTGCTGACAAGACTGGAAGAGTTCCTTACTAGGCACAACATGCTTGTCATGGTCACCCCTAATAATTTTTTTTTCATCCAATTATTCCGTTTACCAGCGGATGATCATCACTGTGACGGGATCTATGCGGACTGTTTCTGGCTCATGCTATCTTGCCACATCACACAGGCTGTTGCTTGTGCTTGTAGTATGCCTTTATTGGGTCATTTAGCATCCTTGAAATGTATTATGATATTTTGGAGAATTTAAGAAATGTACTAACCTATTGTGATAAGTTCATAAGCTGTTTTTAAAACATGTGCAGACGAGGAATTTTTTTTTTTGTTTTTTTTTTTTTTTTTACAGGAAGCAGAGGACTAGTCCAAATTTGTGATAAGGCCCGTGTTCAGATCTAACCATTACCACGATAAGCTGAGTTTGCAAGGATCTTTATGGCTTTGAAACTGCTGCCCGACTACATATTAATGTGGCGTGAAAATGGACCATCATAAGAAGAGTAATCATAAGGATATGGCCATACTCTTGTAAATCCATTTTCACCTGTTAAATTTCTATAGACCCCCCCCCCATGACCCTAGAAACCTATTTGATATCCATTGTCCGCTATTTCATCCCACTTTATTCCCCGCTCCCGCAATCCACAGGGCTCTTCTTGTGGATGTAAACGCAATTCGGTGCATTGCAATGAATATGTATTTATTTATATAAATCCTGGATGAAACAGTATACAAATGCACAACTTTGTGGTTAATTTTAGGTATAGATAACCACTATTGCTCTAGAACATTGAGATGGTAGATTTATGTATACAAGAATTCTTGCTATTCCTTTTAAGTGGCATTTAGGCACTTTTTGGACTGGAGTGCCATGCATGCAGTCTTAGTTCACTGTACCACATCAGAAAATGTGGAGCAGAAACGGCCAGCAGGACTCCTTATTTGCAGTTTGCCAATAATTGTGAACTAAAAAAAAAAAAAATCTCATTCATGACCAACTTCGATCTTGTCCTTGTTATCTTACAGAATGACCACAGCAGAGTGTATCGGTGACTTAATTATTCAGTTCGTTTGCTTTGATTGGCTGGTTTCCACTGACTCAGCATCATGTTGTGATGGTAGGCTACCATAAAGATGAATACAGCGCGCCTTCTTTTCAATCAGCAGCTTCGGGGGAAAATCTGAAGATGGGGGTTTCTTTGCGTCAAACAGTGATTGAGCGGAACTTCGAGTCTCGCGTCGAAATTTCATTATTTGGACCGTTTTTGATAATTTAAAGCGATTAATATTTTTAAGAAACCGACGAACCCGGCCGAAAAATTGGACTGAGTGGGAATTCTCAGCAATTCGATGGAGAACTACGGGAGCAGCTGAGCGCTTTCCTCGCGGAGGCTATGATCAACAAGATGATTCATACTTGCGAGCTTTACGCTGGATACACCTACCCATCCATGGTAAGGATTGAGTTATTTATGTATTTATTTATTTCACTCTTATTGGCTAAAACCATGGTCTTTTGTACTTTTGTGTTCTCTTGGTTGAATGGGACAGGGTAACGTTATTGCTCAGAGGTCAGATGCTTCGCTCGAGTGAACGGAGCGCGTCTCTCTGTGTGTTTTAACTCTTTACTTAACGATTTGTTCTTACAGGCTCACTAATTCAAACACGGGCTATGATGCTCCGCCCTTCCTGGTTTTGCCAAGTTCTTACCAAGAAAAGAACAGCGGAGGAGGCGGTAGCGCGCATGAGCATTGCCTGAGGAAGTTCAGGCCAGTGGCCAAGGAACAATGCGGGCACGGGGAAACGGAAGGCATTGTGCTTCAGGATACCGTGGAGACAAGCGGTGAATTGTATGTTTGCAAAGTAACAGGGGTATTTTCTACGTTGTTCGAGACGATTTTTTTGTCATTGAGCAAATCTGGCTCTGACTTAGGTCTATTCCATATTTGCAGAGGGCCAATTGATATTGATATAGTGGGGGGAGGGGCCACACTGGTGATCACTGAGTTGTATCTCTTTAATCTTCAGAAAACCTGATAGAAGATGTATTGTGGACAATGGACTGACGCCCCTATACATGGCGCCCTATCTGTCAGAGGCTAGGAGAGGACAATAGAACGTCAAGCAGGCTCTGGTGGAGCTGCATAAAGGTCCGGCTACTCACTGGGGAAGGGCGAGACCTCATGAGTGAGTTTATTCCTACAAGACCTATGTTTTGCTTGTACTTACGGTACTGCCTCTATCCCGCATCTCTCAATTATGAATTAAAGCATTGCCTAATCTCTTCATTGGCCTTGTCAAACAGCTGTGGACATCCTGGAGGAATCACACCGGAATGCTCGGTTGATAGGCCATCAAGTGAAACTTGGTGACCACATCACCAACATTTCCCAAGATGGATGCTGGCAACAACAGGATGGCGGAGTACCTGTTTGACAAGCACACCCTGGATGGAGACAGCAGCTAAATGCAGCCCTCAGATCATCTATATGCTCCAAAGTGTCCCTAATGTGCTTTTTAAATAATATTTAATCAGGGTTTTAAAGAGCACATTATGTTTTTGTCACACAGCTTATATGCAGAACTGCAAATTTTAAACAGCTTAAATCAAGTAAAAGTTGATACATTTAACTTTTTTTTAATTATTTTTATAGCCAAGCCATTGCTTTCCTGTTAAATGTACACTAATTGGTCTTATCCTGGTGAATTTGATAAATAAACATTTTGGACTGGATTGAATTTTCTTTTTATTCAAAATATTGGGACTTGGTTTAAGGCTACATTTTACAATTTATTTACTTATGTAAAGTTTACGTATATAATTTACGAGTAATGGATCATACACTGATTGTCTCTGTGAGAGTAAACTACATTATTTTAAGAGAAAGACTGATTTGTGCCTGTAATTGGTGGCTCATTTTATCCACTCTATAAAGTAATTGAGGGAAACTATTACCTTAAAGGGGTCATGAATTGTGAAACCAAAATTCCCTTAAAATTTTGACATATAAGAGGTCATTGTACACTGTAAAAAATAAAAAGTTGAGTTAACTTAAAAAATTAAGGTAATTTGCTGCAAAGCAA
>NW_024875954.1:0-871 GCF_018340385.1 Cyprinus carpio
CATGTGAAATATTATTTTTTTAAGAAAAAAATACTTAAATGATTTTCTAAATTAAATATAAGATGTTTCCGGATATTGATCTAAGTATTAGGTGTAGATTTCTGCCATCTGCTGGTTAAAGAAAAACCTAGTTTTAGAAAGAAATGGTTTTGTCCATAGATACTCAGCAGAGGGCGATAGAGATCCATTCATATTATACTGATGTACAACCGCTTATATCATAACTTTGTGATACATTTAGAGAATTTATATATGTATAAAACATTATAAAAAGACATTAAAATAGCTATTCTTCTAAAAAGTAGAATTTTTGTAGTTTTGGATTACTTTGGAGTGTCTGTTTTACAAAAATACCAGAGAAATGTGATGGAAAAATGCCACATAAGAAACACTCCAAAGTACAAAGACTTGAGTCAGATTGTGTAGTTGCATAATATTTATTTTGATGAACCAAATGTGAAAAAAAAATAATTAACTTTAGAATTTAGAGAATAATATCAATTAAATGAGATATAAATAAAACCCGACAGCAAAATGCAGAAACAGAACAGAAGTGAAACAGTGAATAACAATAAAAGAATTTACGATAATCACATTCAGAACGCTGATTTATAAAATCAATAACAACAAGCTACAAAAAAAATATATATATATATTCACATTAATGCATATGGTAAAAAAGAGCACAGTCAGAATGTTGTGAATGAACAAAAAATCAGTACACATACATCTGGCTTTCTACAAGTGCACAGTGTGAGCAGCACATATGGCTCTTTTGCAGTTTGCGCACTGCTTATCTGTTTTTGTATCCTTGGCCCGTGGACAAACCTTACACCTTTTTGTGTGTGTGTGTGTGTGTGTGTGTGTGTGT
>NW_024875955.1:0-1312 GCF_018340385.1 Cyprinus carpio
AGCGGTTCTGAAACGGCGGTTCTAAAACGGCTGTGCTGCGGGTCTGCAGATGGATACTATTGGCGGTGCGTGATGTGACGATGTGTGAATAGTTCTGATGTTTGCGCTGCTGTTTGTTAAGTTTAAGTTCTACGTTTTAATTTGTTTAAATCTAATTTAACCTTCTATTTTTGTTGGTTAATAGTTGATCGTCTAACGAGCGTCGGTTGTCAGAAAGGAAAATTAACCGAAACCGAAACCTATCGGACCCCATGATGGAGAGCTAACACGAAACTTGTGGACTTCGTGCTACAGAGACTGTGAAGACGTGCTCGACGGTGTTTAGTGTTCAGCAGCAGCACGCGCAAGCGCAGGCAGAGGCGTCATGCCCATTAAAAGTGAGGGGGCACGTGCTCCCTCAGATTTTTGAGCCAAGTGGATTTTGCATGCAGCTTCCAAAAGACAAAAAAAAAAAAAAACTGGCGCTTAATATTTTCTATAGGCCTATTAAATACAGTTTGAATACAATCACACCGGTGTGATCAGATCGTTCAGTGCGTCATATCATCAGCTGCTAAATTCAGATCTGTGTTCGCTGGCTGGCGCTGAGCCAGAGACGGAAGTGTTTGTAAAGCTCTGCATCATAACCAATCACACACGATGCTGTTGGGCTTATGAATGCAATGACCAATCAGAGGAGTTCAGATGAGTCATCACTAAAATGCAGGTGTTTTCTTCACTCGCTCGCTGACTGAATAACTCTTTCTTATCTCATCAGAAACAACAAAGTGCAAATGTAAAATATGGAGTGCCACAAGGATCTGTCCTAGGTCCTCTGCTATTTTCAATATACATGTTGCCCCTTGGTAATATCATTAGAAAATACGGGATTAGTTTCCACTGTTATGCTGATGATACTCAACTATATATCTCAACAAGACCAGGTGAAACTTCAAAATTATCTAAGCTAACAGAGTGTGTTAAAAATGTAAAAGATTGGATGACCAATAATTTTCTCCTATTAAATTCAGATAAAAGTGAAAGTGAAAAGTGAAAGTGACGTGACATTCAGCCAAGTATGGTGATCCATACTCAGAATTTGTGCTCTGCATTTAACCCATCCGAAGTGCACACACACAGAGCAGTGAACACACACACACTGTGAACACACACCCGGAGCAGTGGGCAGCCATTTTATGCTGCGGCGCCCGGGGAGCAGTTGGGGGTTCGATGCCTTGCTCAAGGGCACCTAAGTCATGGTATTGAAGGCGGAGAGAGAACTGTACATGCACTCCCCCCACCCACAATTCCTGCCGGCCCGAGACTCGAACTC
>NW_024875955.1:1417-4013 GCF_018340385.1 Cyprinus carpio
TGGGCATTGGCGCGGGGCTGGCGACCGTCTGGCCTTGTGGCGTGGAGCTGGTGGCCACCCTGTGCTGTGGCGCTGGGCTGGCCTCCATCTTGCCCCGTGGCGCTGGCCCTGCGGCCAAGATAAGATAAGATAAGATAAGACAGAGATATTACTTATTGGACCAGAAAACATTACACAGAATCTCGTAGATTACACTTGTGTAGTTTTCAAAGATAAACTGTATTAATTATACAACCATTTCACTGCTACAGTGAAGGCAGTGCTATTTACATTTATTCGATGTCTGTAATTATGGATTATTATTCAATCCAGTACGCCAGCCGTTTTACAAATTCCATTTAATGTAACATAAGGCGAGAAATGCCATTTGTATTTGATCAGACCTCTTAAAGCCGTATTGCGCAACAATGAGTACACCGGTGGATTCAGAGCCAACTTCCTTTGTTCAAGGACAGAATGACTCCGTTATTCACTTTATCATGTCAGGGATCTAAAGTGCTGTAACTATGTTTCCCTCCAGAGTTAGAGGGTTACCTGTTAGATTACAGCCACTCTCCAGACACCTACTACAATACTGGGCCTAGCCCAAAACCCGCGGCAAAACATCCTAAGACCATTATCCACCTTCAACACTGGTCCACACTGTCACATGTAGCAAGGTAGTCTTCAGAACTCAATAACAATTTTAGGGGACCCCCAAGAGTCCTAAGTCACTTTCAACCCTGGATCAGCACGCAAGCTCTGCATCATAACCAATCACACACGATTGTTGTTTATGAATGCACCATTCAATCAGTGAGTCTCCAGATGATCACTAAAATGCAGGTGTTTTCTTTCACTCACTGGCTGACTGAATAACTCTTCTTCTTATCTCATCAGAAGTTCAAATAAAAGTGCAAATAAATATGTACGAATCTGCAGATGTTAATTTCCACAGTGTAAACAGCTTCATTGATTTTTTTTTTTTTTTTTTTTTGATCAACTTTTTATTATTTTTAACATATAAACAAATAAGCTAATATATCCATTCAGAATAAAAAACTAAACAACAACAACAACAGATATATAATCAATTTACATATTCCAATGAGAGAAAAAAAAAAAAGGCTTCAGTGATTTACTGTTTTTTGAGAGTGCTCTGAACCAGACTGTCAATGAAAATGTTCTTTTGATAATGCAACTTAAAATGTTTTCTTTTATTCACATTAACTTGCAATGTTAAATTTAACATTAAATATAAAAACCAGTCATATTAAAAATATGTTATGACATGACACCTATATCTGTTAATTAAGTAAACAGACAGTTTTTTTTTATGCATATTACATTATTAGGTTACTTTATCCATCGTACCACTATAGATCATAATCTATAAAGGTGAGAATTAAGAAATTTGGCGATGATAACCAGCCTTCCAACAAATAGCCCCACCGTTAATTTGTCATAAATCTATAAAGGTGAGAATTAAGATATTTCCTCCATGATAATTCAGTTTGAATAAATAAATTAATTCAAAAGCTAAAACTTGTGCCCCTCAAAAGTATTTACCATGAATGTGTCCGGGGGAAATAGTAAGGAGATATTTTAATTGTTTATTGATAAACAAGTCAGTGTCGCACAAAGATGAAGTTACTGATCCCGATTCCTCAATCTGCTCACTGACGCCGCTCTTTAGAAAGAAATTTTTCCTTACGGATTACATCATGAAAGAGTTTTTTTGTTTTCGATTAGAATGATTTTCATTTTGCGCCAGAATTTAAAGCTTTCTATAGATATATTAGTCATGTTCGTGAGGCATATATTAGCTAATACCTGGCTAATTTTTCAGAAGCCTCCCTGCTCAAGATGGCTTTTGCAAAGCGCATCCTATTTGTTTTCTTTTATTTTATAAAAGCACAATGTTCTTTGTTGATATTGTGAGTGCAATAATAAACAAAAAGCAGACCTTTTCGTCCTAATGATGATGTATTACTTCCTTACCTTTATGAGCAAAACGCCTGTATATTAATTATGTGCATTAAAATAACAACGCATTTTTAAGTTGTTTCACAACAGAAAAAAAATGCAAGCGGACGGCGCTTCCATGTCCTGTACAGAGGCTTAGCCTCCACCGCCACACAAATCCATTGATACTAACAGCCATTCATTTTTCTAGGTTGAATGTTTAAACCAGCATTGCAATATTACACTGTTTTATATCTATAGATTTTATATTAGGCAAGTCTAAAATAATGTGATTGCAGGAATGCTCCTTTATCGTATCCCGGATCCGTTACCCCGCTTTGTTCTGGACCTCGCAATTTACAAATTAAGCACTGACTGTATGCATCACTTATGTTTGACGGTAAAATGCACTTTTCACATTTAATGATGTGTTTGTATTTTGTCTCTTAGGGTTATTGTTAAGTCCTTCCTACATGAAATATGGTGATTTATACAACAATACTTTCATGACAACAAATAATTAGCAGATTTTAATCTTATAGTGTTACAGAAATCATGATTTTAATAAACAAAAATATTCAGATAATACCAGAATGTAATAACAGTGGTATTCTCTGATCTGTCCATAATCTGTGAGGCTTTGGCAGTGAAC
>NW_024875956.1:0-6145 GCF_018340385.1 Cyprinus carpio
ACTCCTCGGGAGGAGACGGTCCTGTTCCGTAGCTGACTCCTCAGGAGGAGACGGTCCTGTTCCATAGCTGACTCCTCAAGTGGAGACGGTCCTGTTCTGTAGCTGACTCCTCGGGAGGAGATGGTCCTGTGCTGTAGCTGACTCCTCGGGAGGAGACGGTCCTGTGCTGTAGCTGACTCCTCTGGAGGAGATGGTCCTTTTATGTAGCTGACTCCTCTTGAGGAGATGGTCCTTTTATGTAGCTGACTCCTCAGGAGGAGACGGTCCTGTTCCATAGCTGACTCCTCAGGAGGCTGTGTGTGGAGTTGTCCGAGGTACATCACTGTGTGGTATGGCGCCTGCAACGTGTCCTGCCGGAAGACCCTTCAACGCATAGTGAGAGCAGCTGAGAAGATCATTGGTGTCTCTCTCCCCTCCCTCTAGGACATTTACGAAACCTGTCTCACTCGCAAAGCCCTCTGCATTGCTGGTGATCCCACACACCCAACACACAGCTTCTTCAGTCTGCTGCCATCAGGGAGGAGACTGCGGAGTCTCCAGGCCAGGACCAGCAGACTGAAGGACAGCTTCATCCATCAGGCTGTCAGGAAGCTGAACTAGCTCCCGAACTTGCCTCTTCTGCCCCAGGCACCACTGAACTATGAACCCCCTCCCCTCTTTTGCCCCCCCAACCCCCCTCACTTTAATCAGACTGAATAAGCTCTCTTGCACTACAATCTTTTTATCTGCACTGTTTGTTCACCTCACTGGTTTACACTCTATCTGCCATGTGCCTTATGCTGCTTTATTTAACTTTATTTTTTTAAATTATTATTATAATTTTTTTTTTTATGTGCCCTTATTTGTATAGATGTATTTTATATTTAATCTTTATCTATCTGTATTTTTAGGCTCTACTATTATTGTTATCTGTATGCACCAAGGGTCTGAGAGTAACGCAATTTCAATTCTCTAAAAAAGTGTGAAAAGTGAATTGCATGAACAGGTATGTTTCTGGAGTTTTGCAACAGCAGAGGTAGAGGTGTGTTTTGTTGTAGTTTTGCTTGTGGGGGTTGTGTGTTACTGCTCACTGATTAAGGTCCTGCTGTTTGTGTTTGTCACGGCTCTGTGTAAAGGAGTTTCAGCTCATCACTGGTGTCTGCAAGCAGGGATTGCTCAGTTTTATCTTTTTTGTTTTCTTTCATATTTTCATTTTTTATTTCAAATTTTTATGAAATTTTTAAATACTTTTTATTAACAACTTTTTATTTGTATTACTTGTATTTTTATTACATTTTTATTAATTTACTTTTTATACTTATTACTAATCAACTAATTAATTAATAAAAATGGCATTAATTATATTCGTTTTTCACAATTATTTCTATATAGTTTCTATTACTTTTTTCAGTTTTAATTTGTTACTTTATTACATCAAGCTGAACTAAATGACTAAATGTTGCTTTTTAATATTTTATTTATTTATTTATTTATTTATTTATTTATTTGTTTGTTTATTTATTTATTTTTTCAGTTTAAATTTATTTGATTTATTTTTAACATTCATTTATTATTCCCAGAAACAAATTGTATGGTTTATTTTTAAAAGAAAACTTGTGTAGATGGATGTAACTTTCACTCAGAAATTGTAAATTTCACAATCCATTCAAAAATAAAAATGTATTTTGAAGAAACACCGAACTATTATTTTATTGTAAAAATATAAAAATAAAATAAAAATTGACAGCATATAATAACCCTTACCAGAGAGCTGCACAAATACTGATCCATACTTTCTTATTTGAACAAAAGAAAGTATCTGAAAGGCAGCAGGATCCTCCTCATGCAGAGGTTAAGAGAGGCATGATGTGATGTTGCTGTAGAAGATGCTGTAGATCAGCACTGCTCCACCTTTGCCAGTCCAAGAGGAAAGTTTAAAAAGGACTAAAAGATCTCTGAATGCACTCTGGATGTTGAGTGTTCTTGAACAAAAAGCCAACGCCGTCACCACGTAGTGTACAGACAGCTATAAATGTTAAATATATGCAAGAACAGTCACAATTCAGTATGCAAGTAGAGAACAAACACATATATTTGAATGTAATAATCTGTCGAGTGGAGAGCAAACATAAATTTCTTAAAATCACTTAACATTTACAAAGAAGCCCAAAATAGATGATATTATCTATAAAGTTTTGAATGAATGTTATAAATTGAAGTTTAAACTAGAATTTTGAGAACATCAGTGCAGGGCTGTAGAAACAATTTGTATGAATTATTATAGTTTTTATTCATATTTTAGCTATTTTTGAGGAAGTTTTTGTATGGTTTATATTAGTTTTTTTCTTTTTTTTAAATATATGTCTATACAGTTTAATTCGTGACTTCATAATTAGTTTAAGTTGAAGTTTAACTTTAGCTTAATTTAAATAAATTATATATTTTTAATTTAAAAAGAATTTTTTGACTTTAATTTAAAAAAAAATAAATATGTACTGTAACTTGTGTGCAGATAGCTGAAACAAAAATAACATTACTTTTTTTTTCACAAAAGAAAGAAAAGAATTTAATTTCTCATCATCTTCTCAAGGTTGGCTTTCTCCTTTTATTCATTCATTCATTCATTCATTCATTTTTGGGCTTTCTTTTTGTTTGCAAGAACAAGCAAAATTAAGCAAACTGATGCACACTGAAGGGGAAGACATAACATTTTCAATAAAAGACAACCTAAAATCATCTATAAAGAAGTTTTACATTTAAAACAAACCTAACTAGAATGTTTTTTAGGAACACCAGTGCAATTACTTTATCAACAGTGGTCCAAAATCATTTTCTACACTTCAGTACATGTCCAAAAAATAAAAATAAAGAAAGTGAGAGAGGTAACATCCCAAACGGCAAAATAATAGACTGTCTCAAACAAATGTGGTGTGATTTTGAGGCAGGACTATGTTAGACCAACCGGTGACATAAACTTATTAGTGGTAGTCTTGTGAAAGTACATTAAACATCCCAAGCAGAAAATGAAATAAAGGCACCACCATCGTGCCCATAAGCGAGGCACTTCATCTGGACTGTCTCTGCATTAAGTTTGCTTTTATGTTACTTTGGAAGAAAAAACATTTGATAAAAGGTTCAAATAATAAAGCACAAAGGTCTACACTTAAAATACTGCTCACACCAGCACTTCTTAAAGAGTTTATTTTTTGTTTGTTATTTGTTTTTATAGACATAAATGAAAAAAAGGAGAGAAAAATAATAATGGCTGAATGAAGGTTGAATAAAGGTTTTTGAATAAAGGTATAAATAAATATCCAAACTACACGTCAGATATGCAATTAAACGGGTTAATTTTAATTAATTAGTGAATTTTTATGAATACATTTCTGTTCATAGATTCAGAATGTAATCAGTTAATTGCATTACATGTTACAAAAACAACTTTTAGATACCCACGACCATGTAATGCATCATAATAAATAAAACATATTAAGCATAAGAAAAACCCAATTAGAGCCTGTGTCTCTTAAATACATTTGGAAAAGGCAAGTGGTGTATTTATGACCAAAACACAAGCTCTTTATGCTCTAGGGTTCTGCAAATGCACTAGCTCATTTCTAATTGAACTCTAGTCGAAAAAAGTCACTGATTTATCAGATAAGCAATGTGTTATTTGGCACATAACAAAACAACTCACAGTCCAACAGTCAGTCCAAGCTATACATCTGTTCAGTATGTGTGAACTGAAGCTCAGTGAACAGCATGTTCTGGTAAAACACTGCAGAGCTCGGCTGTGCTAAAGGCTAGTCACTGTTCTGGCACAACCATAACAAAGGCACTATTACTTCAGTTTCATAATTTCAAAAAGTAAGTTTGACAAGATTTCGGATTGACAAGGCCTTGCTAGACAGTTTAAAACCAACTGAAGGTTATTTTGAAGCTTGCATAACCCATGTGTTGTTTGAAACTTCGACAGCTTCAAAACAGATTTGAAAGATGAAGGTTAAACAGAGATCTGAAGCAGATGGATGGAAGGATGAATGGAATAACAGAACAATGAATGGAGAGATGGATGGACAGATGGATGGATGGATAGAATAACAGAACAATGGACAGATGGACAGATGCATGGACAGATAGACGGATAAATAGAATAACAGAACAGTGAATAGATGACGGATGGATGGAATAACATAATAATGGATGGATGGATGGATGGCTAGATAGATGATAAATATAATAACTGAACAATAGATGGATGGATGGATGGATAAATAGAATAACAGAACAATGGATAGATGACAGATGGATAAATAGAATGGAATGAATGGATGGATGGATGGATGGATAAATAGAACAATAGAACATCATTATTTTCATTTCATGGTAACCTCTCATTTGTTCCAAGGAGTAAAGAAATTCATATAAGTTTGAAAGATTATGAAAGTTGAGACAGACGTTTTAATTTTAAATAAAATCAGCCTTTTTAAAAAAGACTACGGTGAGATCAAAGCGTAAAGTGTACTAATAGAATTGTGTTAAGCTGATAAGACTTCATAGAGTTTACCACTGAGTACATTAGACACCACATCACAGTTTATAGAAGTATGATAACAAAAGCCTGTCAAATGTATTTAGTTTAGCCTCCGAGGTATAAAAGGAAAGATATTTGACTCATCTGGGCTTAAAATAGTCTTCTAATAAATGAGACAGAGTAGAAGAAATGCTGCCAGAGGTCTGCGGCTGTGGCCTGGATTCGTTTAGTCAAAGCCAAGCTTTTCTCAGGTGCACAAAAACACAAACTCCCACACAGACACTGGACAGACGTCTGCTGCCATACATTACAGGAGACACGAGACAAACAAGATTTCACTTGATCGTAAGTAAAATAAAAGATTCGAAGTCGTTCTTTGGACTTATTTTAAATCATGACAGCAGTTAACAACTCATTGGAAGAAAAGATTATTAATAAATCTATTAGTAAATGAGCTGCTACGCAGACCAGAACTTATGCAGATTGTCAAAAGACTGGTTGTGTGAGACTGAAGAAACCATAGAAGTTGATTTCATGGAAAAAATAAAACACAGCATGAACCCTTTAGTCATCTGTCATGTTTTATGTTTAACTAAACAAGTGAACACACATTAGTTCTCTTTCCTTTCTCACTTTGTCAGATCTCACTTGGCTCTTTTCCTGTTCATGCAGCAGTCGTTCCCTCTGAAACACCCGCACCAATTTAAGTGTCACAGCTGATCTGGAATAGAGAATCAAACCAAACCCCCAGTCCCTTGAGCCGGAGGGACCGGAGACACCTGTCATGAAGAACAAGAGTCCAGGCAGGTAAAGCAAACTGAAGTGGATCCCTGCTTAAACGACCTGATCTCATCAGTATTCACAGGTATTCACACATTAAACCTGATTCTAGCACACAGATTTTAGTACATTTGGGAAAACACTGAAGCATATACTCTACTTCCTATAATCAAATATTTAATTGCAATAGTACCCTATTTTTTTATGTTACTGAAAATCAGAATATTGAGAGCACCTAAAAAAGCATCACAAACTATAGAAGAATATAGAACAATATAGAGATGGATGGATGGACAGATTAGATAGATAGATAGATAGATAACAGACAGATAGATAGATAGATAGATAGATAGATAGATAGATAGATAGATAGATAGATAGATAGATAGATAGAGGCAGACAGAACTATAGATAGATGTGATTTCTAAACAGTTTGTCAGAGGATTCGAAACTATTTGCATATTGACTTTGGACCAATGAGGTTTTACAGTGGGCGGGGCTACATGGTGCAAAGTTGTGCACTAAGCAGAACGCAAACCAAACGACTGACAAAACGTCCTTCTTCTTATCACTTGCTAAGGCTGTTAGGGACAAAAACTGAAAAACAGCTTTCGTCGAATGGCATGTTTTGGTTCAGACATGGTGTAAGCAAAAGTCAAGACTAAGAATTTAATTTGGCCTGCAATAAGAATAAGCTTGAAGCTAAACTAAACTGGGAGTAATATATCTGTGTATGCAGCAGGGTCTACCTGATGTTCTGCTGCGATGCATCGTTGGATCAGTGACAGTGCCATATTGAGTTTAATTAATGGTAACTTACAACAGGACTGAGAGAGCCAACAATACGTAATA
>NW_024875956.1:6353-6529 GCF_018340385.1 Cyprinus carpio
TAAAGACTCTTCATCATTGACGTTTTGGTGGTGGTGTCTGGACATGGAACGGAGTAACTGAACTCTCGCTTTACATTACTCACACATTGGACTTTACACTTTGCGCATCTTTTAAGGTTTCCCTTTTTTTATTTGTTTTCTTTATTTCTGTATTTAAAAGTGGATAACAGTGAAGT
>NW_024875957.1:0-1898 GCF_018340385.1 Cyprinus carpio
AAACCGGGTGTAAAATTTTGTTACTTTTGATGCAGTTTTATAAATTATACATCCCTGAAACTTTTCATGAAGATTGATCTGCAAAATATCATTTTTCAAACAGTATAGAAACAAATCCCATGTTTACAGAGAGAACTATTAAATGTTTGATCAACCACACAATTATCTATCATACATTTATTGTTTGCTGCTCCATCTATATTATTATTCAACATCTCTAAAGATTGTTTTTATTTATTTATTTCAGGTTTATTTAACAGGGACAATGCACACTAATAATATATAATTAAATGTACAGTGTCCAGAATTAGCCCAAAAGGCTATTTTACATCTGCTGTCCCTGGACTTAAGATGTCACACCTAAAAAAAAAAAAAAAAAAAAAAAAAAAAAATTAACAGAAAGATTAAAATATTACATACAGTTAGAGCCACCAACCTCATTGGCATAGCACAAAAACACAAACAAACAAAATTAAATTAATCAAAACTAAATCTAAACGCTTGAACACTTTATAACTGTCAGTATTCTTAAATCTTTGTAAGCCTAATGTACCACAAAGAAGTCATTCAAGATTATACGAATAAACACCAACCTCCTTGTTCCTCCTGTTTTATTATCAAGGGTTCTGGTTCCTCGTGTTTTATCATCAAGGGTTCTGGTTCTTCATGTTTTATTCTCCAGGTTTCTAGTTCACTGATGTCCTCTTCACTCTCCTCTTTAACAAACTCCATCTTCACAGCAGCAGATCTCAGTTCAGATGATACTCCTCCAGATATTCCTGCTTGCTTCAAAACTTAGTCACGACTGTGAGGATGAGAATATTACAAGTCTTTATTGACCTGATTCAAAAACTCTTATTTTTCTATTTACAGAAGGTTCATTTCTAACAGTCTGTATTAAACCAGCATCAAGACAAAACAACAGAAAGCCAATGAGCTTCTTCCTCTGTGGTTTAATGGTGTTTGTCAAACAATCGTATGTTTTAGCGCCACCCGCTGGACTGGAGTGAAGCGGAGAGTGGAGACAAAATTACTGCCTGTACAGGGTGCGCTGTGTTTTCCTCCGATCTGCTATTAAAAAATTATAGACTCGCATGGTATTTGATAAACATCAACAATTTTTGTGAGTGAGAATTTTTTAGTTAAATGCTTCACTGAAAATCACACAGCATTGTAGTTATATCAATGAAACCGTGATAATGATACAATTAGGCCTAATCTATCTTATATATATATGTGTTTGGTGCTTAAATGATCATTCTGCATTTGGTGTTTTCTGTAGTTATTTGCAGTGCGTTTGGGACGCCATCTACGGAAACACTGTGTGGTACGGCAGGTTTGGTGGTACAGTTTTTCTATTTCTGATTTGTATTCTCGTTTGTATTTCTCGTTTGGAACGAGATTAGTGTTCTGTTATTCACGACTTTTCCAGAGCGAGTTGTTCTCTGGATGTGAAGGCTGCTGCAAGTTCTTCAACTCCGCTCAGTTTGTGTTCCCTCGGGGCAATGCGGTGAGTAACACTGTGTGTAATAATTGGGTTTTTATATTAGTCCTTTTCTTAAGATGTGTAAGGAAGGAAAATTTAACGGTTTTGCCACGAATGTAGATTCTCTGTTTCCCATCGTAATGGCGGCTCAGCTTAGTAAAAAACGATGTACATGTTGCATTGGTTTTGAAATGATTGCAGAAGGCAATTTGAGTTAATGGGTACTTTTATTTTTGTTTTACAGTTTTACAGCTTGTTTTTGCACTGCTGTGTTGTAACATAAAGGAAGGAGAAAAAGGACTTCGGGATACACGCCTCATCTCCTTTTCTTTGTTCCGCTCACCCTGTTCTGTTTTACTACGCGCTGGATAGCTAAATTACGTAAAACTTAGTGATGCCAGTACCATATAAT
>NW_024875957.1:2219-7457 GCF_018340385.1 Cyprinus carpio
ACCTCACCTGGCTGTTTATACGCGCTGGATAGCTAAATACGCAAACGTTTAGTGAGGCCAGTACAGTAAAACGGCAGACCCTCGCCTGTCGAGAAGAAGACAGAACTTCAACTGCTAGAAGAAACAAACAAAAAAATTGTTGCCCGTCGAGACGACGCCATTAACCTGCTCTCACCAAGCCTGCATGTGACTTGCCCAGATTCCCCTGCTCCATAAGACATGGATTCTCCGACCGAAATGCAACTTCCCACTGGTGTGACTGATGCAGAAGCTGGTGACTGGGAGGTGAGATCTGAGCTATTTGCATCAAGCTCTGTTCGTGCACCATCTCAACACGGATCAACATTAGAGTGTATCACGCGATCATTGATGAGCAAGTAATAATAAATCCTTGCAGTACAGAATTCTTTGAGATATTCAGCGACAATAGCACTCCACATCTTCTTGCATTTCAAGGCGTGTCGCGGGCGAATTATAGAGACTTCTGGAAGAGCTTGTGGCTATGCTGGAGTCACTGGGCGGAACTCGTCCCTCTTCCGATCCTCATTGAATGCAATGAACTCCGAACAACAGGTCACTGGGAAATCCCAACTCCCAGGTGCGAGTTCTACATCCCCACCTCACCTGAGATGCTTAGCCGGTGAGATTCCTCCGTGGAACCCCAGTGCCCAGATACTTTGCTGTTTGCTAGGAGAGACATTTTTGGTATACACAAGATCAGAAAACAGGATCACCCGCCCCGACAATGCCCCATTCAAAAGCTAGACCTAGGCTGGGTGGTGATAGCTTATGTGCCTCCCTCGCACAGCACAATCACCTCAGCCTTCCTCTCACTTCACTAAAAAACATATCTTGGGAGATGGCTGCCCCAGCTACCTCACACCCTGCTCCAGCCACCTGGCGTGTGAAAGACCCTCCGACACAGCGCCACTCAGTCCCTTCATGATCCCTCCATCTCAGCAAGCCGCTCACACTGCTTCTCTGCTGCACGGGATCACCTGAAGTCCCTCCGCCTTCCACTGCACCGGCCAAAGATCACCAACCTCCGGCCCATCGATGATCTCAACCTCCTGAGGATCATGGATTGAGGTATATCAAGATAGCACTCAAACTGGGTCGCACCCCTACCTTTCAACACCCCGAGAACGCCTGCCAAACAACAGAGACTATGCCATGAAAAGACTCAAGTCAGCCTGCTGCACACTAGAGAAGAAACCCGACATGAAAGAACATTACATGCAGTCTATGCAAAAGATGATTGACAGTCAACATGTAGAGAATGCCCCGTCCCTCCAAGAAGGACAAGAAAGCTGGTATTTGCCATCCCCGCATCTACCTTCCATCCCAAGAAACCCAACAGATTCGGAATAGTGTTCCATTCAGTCAGTATGAAGGGGATTTCACTGAACAGTGTCTGCTAAAAGGCCCAGATCAGAACAATGACCTGTTAGGCGTCCCATTGTGGTTTAGAAAAGAGAAAATTGCTGTGACTGCAGATATTCAACACATGTTTTACTGTTTCAGTCAAGGAGGAGTACAGAGACTACCTGAGGTTTCTAAGTGGTTCCGACAACAAATGGGGACAGTGACATTGTAGACTACAGAATGCGGTGCATGTGTTTGGCAACACACCGCCTCCCTGCTGTAGCACCCACTGCCTCAGGAGAGCAGCGAAAGAAGCAGAATCTGAATTGGCTCTGATGTGTCAGAGCATTCATCGAGAGACTTTTTGCGTCGACGTATGCTCTGGAAGTCGCTTTGCAACAGAGTCCCAGGCCATCAACTTGGTAAAGAGGGCACAGGAGATGCTCTTTCCACAACAGCCTCCTCACACAAGATCACATCAAACAGTGCAGCTGTCGGGCTGAATTCCCCCCCCTGAAGACCTTTAAAAAACAGCATTAAAGACCTGGACTTTGTAACGGATAACGCCCCTGTGCAGCGCAGCCTGTATAAGCTGGAACATAGTCACAGACACATTCACCTTTCAAGTACAGCAAGACGACAAACCTTTCACACGCAGAGGCGCTCTCAACTATAAAATTACATCTTTGATCCGGCCAGCTTTCTCTCACCTGCTCATATACAGGGGAGATCGCTGAGAGAGCTGACCATAGAAAACGGTGGAGTGGGACGCCAGCCATTACCTGACACCTGCTGAGTAAGTGATGGAAGTCCTCCCTTCAATGCCTTCTTAAGACATACAGATCCTCGCTGCTACACATCTCTCTCTCCACCCTGCAGCAAGCACGAGAGTTGTGTGTGTGTTTTTGCGGGATGCTTCAACCAAAGCAATCGCGAGCGGTTGCCTACTTGAAGGTGACCGGCGAAATGGATGCTCTGAAGTCGGATTCGCGGCTGGCAAAGCAAAGTTGGCACCCAGTGAAGGAGACTACAATCCCAGACTCGAACTCTGTGCTGCAGTCCTTGCGGTCGAGATAGCTGAGACTGTTGTGATAGCAGCATGGACTCTGCAATAGAACTCTGTCACTTTCTATTCTGACAGCAAAGTTGTGATAGGTTATATTAACAATGAGCAGAGAAGATTTTATGCTTATGCTTAAGCAGCAGGGTCCAACGCTTCAGACAAACAGCGCCACCCCAACAGTGGAAGTTATGTTCCCTCAAATCCCAACCTGGCTGACCATGGCTCCAGATCCATTACTACTGCATCATTGAGAGACACCAACTAGTTGACCGGATCAGCGCTTCTTGTCTGGTAAGCCTCCAGCTGATCATCAGTCACTGTTTGATCTAGTTGACCCAGAATTAAGACTCTGAGATCAGACCTCCAGGGTCGCATAGCTGAGTCACTGAAATCCCACACAGCCCGGCTTAGGAACTGTAGGCAGCGAGCTTCTCCAAAGTGGACTGCAATATTTAAGAGCACTTATGGGTCCACCGATTCCACATAGCCCAATGTTTGTGATAAGCGGACAAAGGCAAAACTTTGCAGAGGGTGGCATACCTGTAAGAAAGCAATCACGCCAGAGAACCTGGAAAAAAGCAAAGAAACTGCTGATCAAGAACATGCAGCAGGAAAGATATCCTAAGTAGATTCAATAGCATTCAGAGTAAGTCAGACATTCCAAAACAGGAGCAACATTTTAAAGCCTGTGCCCAGTGGTTGACAGCTTTGGACTTCTCAGAGTGGGTGGGCGCATCACTCAGTCTATTTATGAGATAAGCCGCACTAATCCCCATCATCCCAGTTCAGCACCACCTACTTGACTCTCCTTGCGTAGACACCATCACGAGCAGGTAAAACACCAGAGCATACCCTTACAGAGGGGGGCCATCAGGGGCGGCTGGACTGTGGCTGGTGGGCGGAAAGAGATGCATCAGGAGGCACTCTTGTCTCAATGTGTCACCTGCAGGGGAGACTGCGTGGCGAAACAAGAACATCAGCTGATGGCAGATCTGCCTGCAGACCCGGCTTCCTAAGTTGCCCCTAATCGTTCACTTATCTGGTGGCTTGGGCGTGTTGGCCCCATGGAGAAGTTATCAGCCGTCCGGACGAGAGGTGGACAAGCAAACAGCAAAAGGTAAGGCAGTAATGTTCACCTGTCTGTGTGTAGCGCGGCTGTACACATTGGAAGTGATAGAGACACTGGGTGCATCTAGTTTCATAAATGCTCTACGGAGATTTTTCTCCATCAGAGGCCCTGCCGCACAGATTAGGTCTGACAGGAGGCACTAAATTTTACTGGTGCTTCAAAGAATTGAATCTGGAAGATGGCGCGAACATGCAGCGTTACCTACAAGACCAACAATGCACATGGATTTTCAATCCTCGCGACCGCCCTCCCATATGGGAGAGGTAAGCCTGGAAGCGACTTATCAGGTGGCCCGTGGCATCCTAGACTCCATGTTCCTGCAGCAACGCTTCTCTTCATTGACACACGAGGTCCTGCGCCACACTCATGGCAGAGGTGTGTGCAATTGTGAATGCGACCCCCTGCTGCCTGTGCCAATCCTGGACTCCCGAGAACCTCTCATACGCACCCCCTCCATGCCATTCTGACACAAAGGACTGGGAGCCCCATTCGTCCTCCGCCTGACTTTGGCAAGGCAGATGTCATCCGGCCACCAATGGAAGCTGGTACAACATCTCGCAGAGACATTTTGGCACAAATGGCAACGTGAATACCTGAGGCACCCAGAGTCAGTGCCAGGTGGCAGGACAAGGCTAGCACGAAGGGGCATCATCTTGATGATGAGAAGACAGTACGGCACCGGGAACCTGGCCAGTGGCAGTGGTCATCAAAACTTTTCCCAGCAGGAGATAATGTTGTCAGGGACTGTAGATATCAGAGTGATTCGTGCGGCATCCTAAAGTGTTTAAGAGACCTGCTAACTAGACATGTACTTTTCTCCCTAAACAGGATGTTACTTGTGTTTAAGTAGAAGTGTGTGCATTTAAAAGGTAATAGATGTAAGGTATCCTTAAGATACCAGGCGGGGAATGTGTTGGTCTTAGTCATTCATTCATTTTGTGTTTCTTTGGTTATTTGCAGTGCGTTGGCATGCATCCTACTGAACACTTGTAGTAGCGGCAGGTTTGGTGTACAGTTTATTTCTCTGTTATTATTCTCGCGTTTGTATTCTCGCTTTGGAAATCCAGGGTAGGTAGTTCGGTTAGTTCCACTTACTTTTTCAGAGCGAAGTTGTTCTCTGTGATGTGTAAATTCTGCTGTCAAGTTTGTTTAAAACTCCTCGCTTCCGGTTGTAAGTTTCCTGGGGGCAATGCGGTGAGTAACACTGTGTGTAATATTAGGGTTTTATAATGGAGCTTCATTTTCTCTTAAGATGTGTAGGAAGAAAAATTTAGCGATGTTTGCCTTACGAAGTGTAGATTCCTCATTTCCCATGTAATGGCGGCTCATGCTTAGTAGAAAAAGCGGTATGTACATGTTGCATTTGGTTTTGAAATGATTGAAGAAGGCAATTTGGAGTTAATGGAGTTACTTTTATTTTTTGTTTACAGTTTTACAGCTTGTTTTTTGCACTGCTGTGTAGCAAAATAAAGCGAGAGGAGAAAAAGGACTTCGGATAAAGCATCATCTCTTTTCTTTGTTCCTCACCTGGCTGTTTATACGCGCTGGATAGCTAAATACGCAAACGTTTAGTAGAGGCCAGTACGAGTAAAACGGCAGACCCTCGCCATAATCGAAGAAGACAGAACTTCAACTGCTAGAAGAAACAAACAAAAAAATTGTTTGCCAGCAATACGTAATA
>NW_024875957.1:7486-8614 GCF_018340385.1 Cyprinus carpio
ACTTTTGATGCCAGAAAAATAATAAGGTGTCCAAGTACAAAAGAAATGTAAGTCAATAAGAAAGTAATCATTTTACCTTTTTACATGAATAAAGTACAAATAGTAACACTTCCACACATACTTGGGCCTTTTTGTTAAACAATTAGACTATACAATTTATAAATTTTTGAAAAAACCGCCAAAAACTGACCCCCAACCATCCTAAAGAAAACCTTGGGCCAAAACGGGCCATCTAAGGCTATACAGGGAGTGGTTATGGAACAAAGGGGGAGTTTTTCCCCTGCATCTTGAGAGCGTCTGCACTCGAGTCATTTGTGAAACGTTTACAGCATAACCCAGATTTAAGACTTTTAAAATACCGACTTAAAACTCACTTTCAGTCAGGCAGCAGTGCTTGCAATAACTTGATCCGATGTGATTATGAGTCACCACACAAGGCAGAAATATCTAGTAGTGATGCAAAAGACTGCACGTAGAACATTAATGTAACCATAGTAAACATGGTAAATGCAACCACTTTAAGAAATCAGACATCAGTTTCTTATTCTCTATCACAATCGTATTTATTTAGTAAAATTTTTATCTGTCATAAGTCTAGTCTCGGGGGTTTAACCTATTTAACAAAACATAAAAAAAATGGGCGGTTTTATCGCGTTGCGCTTTCAGGATCGTGACCAGTTTCCCCGATGACTTATTTCCTTGTTAGTTTTCTGATAACTTCTTTTTTGTTGGTGGAAATATGAGAGGGTTGGTGCGTGGCCCGTTGTTCCTGAGAGGTGTGTAAAGAGGCGGTTTTTATTGAAGCGCTGAAGAGGGGGGCTGGAACGAAGCAATGGCGATATATCTAACGATATAATCATGCGCATTAGTCAGTAAATCTGGTTCCGTGATTACCGCTAAATCACCATCACCTGCATTCAAATGGAGCGGCATTTAATAGACAGAGCATTAGATCACTGACAGCTATGCAATATCGCGTTCTAGGGGTGGCACGGTTCGCTGAAAAAAAACGAACCGTTCGGTTCACCACACACGGTTCGGCACGCGCTCGGACCGCGGTTCAATTTAAATCTGACAAAGCATCTGTAATATGGTTTGCTATAAATAGCACGTAAAACAAACAAGGTT
>NW_024875958.1:0-873 GCF_018340385.1 Cyprinus carpio
CACAGACCTGTTGCTTTCCAAAGCGGTTTCCCACCCAGCAGTCCTAAAGTACAGTGAGGCCAGGCAGATAGTCTGGTGGCGTAAAGCCTCGCGTGTGTTTCTCAATACAGAGTAGCGCAAATTTTGGACTTACACATCCCTCGGTAGCTCGGACTATCTGAAGTTCACTTCGAGAGTGTGAATCTCCAACCCGGACCAAGCTTGGCCCCTTGGGGAATCTGGTAATTCTGCAAACAACAAGGCGTACTTAACATCAGTCAGCTCGCCTTGGCTACTGCAGTTTTTCCTCACTGTATATTTACAATAAGGCAGAAATAGAGCTATGATACTCAAATACCACTGCCTCCTTTTCGTTTTCATTTTAAACTATATTAATAGCCGCAAGAAATGTACTTACGTTCAGGGAAATGTGTATATATACAGCCTACAATACAATGAAATGAAATATTATACTCTAAAATTTTTCATTTTAAAGGTTAGTTTCAAGCTAAAATAGAGATTATGTCGTAAACTCACCCCTCATGTAGATTTGAAGCCATTGGGGGCCTCCGTTCATCTTAGAACACAGTTTAAGATATTTCAGATTTAGTCGAGAAAGCTTCTGTCCCTCCATTGAAAATGTAATATGCGGTATACTCTCCATGTGTCAGAAAGGTAATAAAAACATCAAAGTAGTCCATGTGACATCAGAGGGTCAGTTAGAATTTGTTGAAGCATTGAAAATACATTTTGGTCCAAAAATACAGATGGTAGACAACCAAAATGGGTAATACCGCCGCCGCAGGGCTGCGGCGTTAACTGCAAGTCAGCCGCGTGTTAAAATCCTTCGCGAAACTACCGCCAGGTGGCGCAAAGGGACGGATTGCGAACTGA
>NW_024875958.1:1237-1479 GCF_018340385.1 Cyprinus carpio
ATAACACTTTGCATTTTTGAATTATGGCTTTACTGTGTGACCAAAAATTTTGTATTTTCTGTTTCAGCTGTTTGATCACGCTGGTGCCTCGCGCACATTCATTGGAAACAGTCGTTCACCGTGCCATTCAGCGCGAGCAGCGGTCCACGTTGGCATATTTTTGTTAATTATGATTTTTAATTTTTTTTCCCGTCGATACTGAAACACGCGTGAACTACAAAGCCTATTTTTCCTAATGAATA
>NW_024875959.1:0-1584 GCF_018340385.1 Cyprinus carpio
ACTTATCCAAGAATGAGCTACTCACTCTTACACCATATTTTTCAGTTTCTCTAGTAGGGATATCATGGTTGACAGTGTCAGATGCTTTTTAAGATCTAAAAATACTAACTGTGTATTTGTTTATTTTCTATTGCGTTGAATATTTTCTCCACAAAATTCTATTAATGCATGTGAGGTTGTTCTGTTACTTCTAAACCCATATTGTTGATTGCTTAACATATTGCATTTTACAACAAAAACATTTAGTCTTGTATAAAATAACTTTTCAATATTTTTGAAAACTGTGAGAAAGCAAAGAAACAGGCCTATGATTTGAAAAAAGTGTGTATCTCAGTTTGCATATATGGGTATAACTTTGCTTAATTTTCATTTTTATTAGGAAACAAACCTTTTTAGCGTAGGGACAAAGTTGCACATATGTACCTGTGGGGTCTCAACACACTCTAAGCAATATTTTTTAACCATAGACATATCCATAATTCCAGTCAGTTGACTTCTTATTTTTAAATGATTTAACAATATCAATTATTTCTTTTCCATTTGTTCCTCTTATAAACATTGATTTCTGATTTACATTACCCTTCTCTCTTTCCATTCTACTTTTACTTCCAATCTCTTCAATCTCCCCCGCCAGACTGGCACCAACATTGACAAAAAAATCATTAAATTCATTAGCAATTTGTTCCTTATTATTTATAATAATATTATTCTTTGTCATAAAGTAGGTTGGGCAACTTGTCCTTCCAACATTGTTTCTTGCTATTTCATTTAATATTTTCCATGTTTTTGTTATGTTATTCTTATTATTGTCCAATGATCTACTATAATACTCTCTCTTACTGTTTCTAATGATATTAGTCAATTTGTTTTTATATACCTTATATGTTTGCTCAGCTTCTTTAGTTCTTTTTTTGATAAAAAGCTTATATAATGTATTTTTCCGACTACATGATTTTTGGATTGCCTTTGTTAACCACGGTTTTTCAGCAAATTTCTGTTTCCCCATTTTCTTTACTAAGGGACAGTTTTTGTCATAAGGTGTTATTAATATAGATATAAATTTATCATAGGCTTCATCTACATCTTCAACATAAACTTCCTTCCAGTCTTGTTTTATAAGATCTTCTTTAAAATTGTTAATTGCACTCTTGGTTTTGTGTCTTATTAATTGGACTTGTATGTCTCTATTGGTCACCTTACAGCATGGTATGGTTGCAAAAACCGGCAGATGGTCGCTTAAGTCATTAATAAGAAGTCCACTTGTTATTTTTTTATCAATAACGTTGGTAAATATATTGTCTATTAAAGTTGCACTATGTGTTGTAATTCTACTTGGACGTATAATGGAGGGGTATAAGCTCATGCTATACATTGCATTAATAAATTCTGTTGTTGTATTAAGGTGGAATGGGTTCAATAGATCTATATTAAAATCTCCACAAACAAAGCACATTTTCTTTTTGTTTATACTGTCATACAACCCCACTAATGCTTCTGTGAACGTTTCAATACAAGAACCCAGTGCTGTATGTGCTTTGAGATTATTAAAAACACTATATACTTTCTGAATGCACCTACAAAGGA
>NW_024875960.1:0-705 GCF_018340385.1 Cyprinus carpio
TCTAATGCTACACAATACATATAAAGTGATGTTGAAAACTTAGTACCTTTTTCAGTCTGTGTTGCAAATCTGCATCTTGGAATGTTTCAGTGTTAAATGTGCTTAGATCTGCTTTCTGGTCACACATTAGTTTGAAAAAGGATGCTGGTTAAGACATCTGATCCCAGGTCCATTGTGCACAATGGACCATAGCAATGAAGTTTTGCCAGCAGTGTATTATTTATTCTGCAACAGTGCTTGTTGATTATATCCAAAGTTCAGATTCTCAGGTCTTCCCTCAAATATACCAAGTGATTCCTGCACTTCTGTCATGAGAAGTCTTAAAAAAAGAGAGATAATCAAGATTGCTTTTTAAAACACAGGTAATTTTTAAATAATTTTTTGGGCAGTATCTAGATGATTCCATGAAGGTAAGTGTGTTTGTATACATGTAATAACACATTATTAAAATTGTTAGAACAATCATGTCATCAACACTTAAAATGTGTAGTCATTCAGAGTAATAAAAAAAATGACAAATTAATGTCAATTATTTTTAACCTGAAAAACTCTCGTTCGTGGTCCTCCGTAGTCATCTGCCATCTCCCCAACAAATTCCACATTTGGCATTTTATGCCAGTCAAAGTAAGACTTATCAAGTGCAACACATGCACTATGTAATATTTTCCTTCGGCGAGCCACAACGGTACAGTGGTGGTCAAGTCT
>NW_024875961.1:0-1048 GCF_018340385.1 Cyprinus carpio
AGAAATGTCTTGCCTTTGTTTTTTTTGTTGTTTTTAGTAAAACCACTATAATGCAGCTGAAATAGAGAGTGTATTGTTTTATTATGCCTGCTAATGACAAACTAAATACTTTCATTTTTTATATAGCACCATTAAATACAACCCAATGCAATTCTAAAAGTAAATCTGCAGCTTGTAAATTTAAAAGTTACATTTCTACCACTATATCAGTTAATCTGTCTCTTTTAATTAAATATGACTTGTCTCTGCTATGTCCAGGTAGGGCCGTTTCTCAAAAGCATGTCATTAGGTCTAGGTAGATGCAGTAGAACCAATGTCACAGTGTTTTGCTGTGCTTTGGCTTGAAGCCCTTCAAAATAAAAACATTTGGCATTATTTTACTTCCATACTGGACCTTTACAAGAAGAGAAACCAATGACTGAACAAAACTTCATAAATGTTATAATAGATAAATGAAATGTGCACTTCTTTTTATTTTTATTTATTTATATTCCACGATTTCTAGTATTTGTACAGGCTTTACATTTTTTATTTCAATATTGTAATTATCAATTCATGTATTTTATATTTGAAATAGATTTGTTATGTGACAGCATTAATTAAAGTTTCTTAGGGTCAGATCAAATTGTCACCATCACCTGCACTCCATCAAAGCCACTCCTATAACAACTGCCAGCACTCAAATTGAAATGCACAGAAGTCAGATTAACTTTACAGCATGTGTGTGTAGAAACTCCAAATACACTCATAAAAGAAAATATTTTTGTCACAAATAAATCATTCAATGAGTAAAAACTGGCTGTGTCTATAGAATTATAGATAAATACAAAATTATAATATTATTTTCAAAGTTTATTATTTTTTTTTTTTATCAATTATAAATTATTAACAATCTATAAATCTATTGTCCCCGGATCTAGTATTTTGGTACTCATATGTAATAAATTACTTCAGTGGCTGGGAATGATTTTTAAATATCAAGTTCTACTTAAAAAGATGCACCCAATCCTGCTCATATGAAATAAGCCTGCTCCTGATCAGGTTTAAG
>NW_024875962.1:0-737 GCF_018340385.1 Cyprinus carpio
CTCAAGATTTAAATGGTAAATAGCCTCAAATTGGTTAAAATACTCCATATATTTAACACAAACACGAGATCGTCACATCATAATGATAGAGCACCTCATTCGAAAAACATTGGACCAATGTTGTCAATAACTGTTAAATTAAATATTCAAGATTATTTAAAAAGCACCTATTTTTTTTTTTGTTGCAAATAATAACCAATGTTTAAGCTGAAAATCAATGAAAACCACTGAAGTACAATTCTCTTCTCCTAAGACTCTGTAGGTCAATAATTTCAATCAAAAAAAAAAAAAAAAAAAAAAACAGTTGAGCATTACATAATTTGGACAATTATATAGAACCGGGTCATACTTATAATATGCCTGGCATAGTGTACCCAAAGGCCAATTAATACAAACAGACAGCCCACACAAATTATCAAACTGTGTAAAATAATGCATATTTTCATTCTAGAGAAGCAGTGACAAAATTTAAGATGGATTAAAGCAAAAACAACACTGTAATAGTTATAAACCTTAAAAACACGGTGTTGTATGAGAAATTACCATTTTTAACCACTAGATGGCAGCGGAAGAGATCACTAATGGCCTATTCCAGCTAGCTTAAATAGTACTGTTCAAAGGTTTTATGGATTCATATCAAACATTATAAAACCACTGTTACAACATTTAAAATTTCATTGAGTCAAAGTTTGTCAGCCATACATCCAGGTTGGCCGAGACCACCCCAAAGGTCTTAA
>NW_024875963.1:0-290 GCF_018340385.1 Cyprinus carpio
AAATGGTGTGCCTTTAATTGGACTAATCGACACTGGTTCGCAAGTGACGTTAATGCGACAGAGGATATTTGACCAACACTATCCAACAGATGCCCTATTACATGGCGTGGCCCCCAACAAATTGACACTTAGAGCGGCCAAATGGTTATCCATTCCTTATCAAGGCTATGCGGTGATGGATTTCGAAGTAGGAGGTGCTAATATTCCCGGGAGGGGGGTTGTTATTGTAGCTGATCACTGTCTAACTGCCCCATTACTGATTGGTATGAATGTTATCACAACCTGCTGGC
>NW_024875963.1:539-655 GCF_018340385.1 Cyprinus carpio
TGATGCACCCCCAGTAAGGGAAAAATATCGCCCTCTGCCACCTATGATGTACTGAGAAATGCGCGCCCTGTTAGCTGATATGTTGGAGAAGAAGGTTATTCAGCCAAGTTCTAGCC
>NW_024875964.1:0-350 GCF_018340385.1 Cyprinus carpio
TTAATATAGTGCAAGGTTAAATAGCTTTTTTTTTTTCCCCTAACGTTAACATAATTGAACCAACGGTATAATCACATATAATCATATTGCGCCCCCGGTATAATCACTTGCTGTATCATTATATTAAATGTTATTTTAAACCCATTTTCTCATGAGGATGCGCTACAAATAATCCCTCAGTTTGATTGAATGAGCTGTAAATTTTCTTCTTTTCGCTTCTAACACCATCATACCAGTTGGCTTATTTACTGAAATGGTGTGGTGCTGCTGACACTAAAGTGAAGTGCAGTGAAGTGAAGTGACGTGACATACAGCCAAGTATGGTGACCCATACTCAGAATTCATGCTCT
>NW_024875964.1:1440-1603 GCF_018340385.1 Cyprinus carpio
CGCACCAGTCTTTTTGGCAAATTTGTGCAAAACTTCTTGCTAAAATGTCAAAGCTTCATTTTAATCACCAATGCAGCGATGCAGTTATTTAGCTTACCTTTACATGCTTGCGAAGGGTTGATGTCTTGTCGAGATTTTATAAGCTGCTAGTTTGGTCTCCCTA
>NW_024875964.1:2268-4305 GCF_018340385.1 Cyprinus carpio
TTTCTGCATTTAACCCATCAAAGTGCACACACACACAGCAGAACATGCACACATCAATACCACACCGTGAACACACACCCGGAGCAGTAAGATTACGAGCTAGTGGCGCCTGGGAGAAGCAGGTTTCAGTGCCTGTCGGGCGGCACCTCCTAGTCGGTATTGCCGGCCCGAGACTTGAACCCACAACCCAAAGTTGGTAGGACAACTCCATCCTTAAAGGGTAAATAGGTAAATAGCTTTTGCCAACAAGGCGGCCTATTTGCACTTAGTGTAAATAGACACTCTGATAATCAACACTCATATATTTTATATGCTGGAGCATTCCAAATTTAAAAATTTACAAAGACACACTCCTGCCTTTTCTGGTGGCAAAGTCGTCAATGAGCTCAATTTATGATAATTAAAACATTAATTAATGTAAATAAATGCTATTAAAGTCCACACAGCCAAAAAAAGTTTCAAAGGATTATGAACATACCTGAAAGGGATGCACGGGCTTCATCTTGGGCTTTTTTACTTTTTTCTTTTATCAGTGCCCAACTGCTGTTTTTTTTTTTCTGGTCATAGTTGTCCATCATATGTCCATCATACACATCATTCACCCTTCGAACTGCTTCCATAATAACAGTGAGCTTGAAGTTAGATACACCTGATTATTATGTTTTAAATATGGTTATTTTTCTACAAAATCCATCAATTTGCTACAGGAGGGTTTCTTTTGTTCACTCCCCCAAAGTTGTGTGAGACACTTTTTTGGCGGATGTATGCTTTTATTTATTTATACTTCTTTTGGACTGATGCACCACACCCGCCAAGTGCCATTAAACAGCTTGAAAGATCAAAGATAATTTTTACCATAACCTCGACTGGAAAAAAGAAAAGTCAGCATATACACCTAGGGATGACTTGAGAGTGAGTAATTTATGGGCTACCTTCATTTTTTGGGTGAACTAACCCTTTAGTCCAAATCTAGGCATAATGGCTCGTGACTGGCAGCAAGCCTCAGCATTTGTTCTAATGGAGTGTAAAATGATGAAGTGTACCTCTAGTCCTAATGCATGGAAATTTTATGTGCTGTTGGGTGCATGATAACCAGCATTTACATAGATTTTAAGCTTAGACCTTCAGTGTTTTTTATTTGTTTGTTTTTTCTCCAGTCAACCTTCAACCAAGAAAAGGAGCAAGCACCAAAAAAAAAATGTGAGATTACATTACATTATCTAATATGATCCAATATTTTAAAACTAAAAGCTATTCAAAATCTATATTATCTCTGTACAACACAAATGAACTTCCACTTTATTGTCTCTCCAATCTATTCACACAACAAAATAACAGCAGAGACTGGGCAGATCTTCAGAGCTGTTGTCTAAAGCCAAACTGACTGCTTCATCAGTGGGCGAATTCTGCCAAGTTCTTTTGCGAGCTGCGTGAGTCTCTCTACCTCAAGCTAACCAGTGTCTCTCTCATAAGGGAGGGGGTAATACTTTACAGCAATACTCATATGAGAATGACTCATAAACCACAGGCTTCTAAATTAAATATGTTCATGACTCACAGAGCTGCATGTTCCCCAATGACTGGAATAATGTGGAATGAAAGTAGTTCATGCATCACACAAATAAGCCAACCAGAAATAAGCAACAAATAATCTACAATTTTAGTTGCTAATCAAAGTCACATTCACAGTGTCCACTTATTAAATATTGTTTAGTAGGCTTTGACACGAAGGAAAGTAATACAAAAACTGTATCTTACCCACTGCAAAATAAAGAGCAACTGCAAAGATTCCGAGAAAGACTTTGTTCATGTTTCTTGTTGTATGTGAGCTGAGTTCAAGCAGAGGACCGTTCCAGCCTAGTCGGACTGCTGTGATCCACTAGATTTATAGATCCACACCCATATGGTGCCGCCCATTACACTTCCAAACAAGGAAGGGATGGAGCACAGCCCTGCAGCTACCTGAGTCTCACAGCTGACTGCAAATGATCATAATTGATGGACAACTATGCCCAGAAAAAAAAAAAAAAAAAAAAA
>NW_024875965.1:0-2573 GCF_018340385.1 Cyprinus carpio
GATAACTGACTGAGCTGCACCAGTGTCACGTGAAGATTTCTATCACCTCTCGTCTTTGGTCTTCAGTTTTTCCTGTGCATGAAACACACCCTACAGACACAAACGGAGCATGTACAGGTCTGGTTTCTTTGTAAGTACCTCGCTAGCACATCTAGCTTCCTGTAAGAAACAAACTGATAAACCAACACTCTACGACAGATGGAGGTGACTTCTAGGCTTGTTCTTCAGTAAGAAACAATCTGAGATTAAATGTAAGCCTTCTGGTGGCAATAAAAACATTCCTCTCTCCTCTTTTTCTAGGAACGAAGTAGGAGGGTCTGAAAATAAGCGGATGCACCGACTCACTGGTGGCGGATGTCCTGCTCTGACTGGATGCTGTAAACACCATTTTTATGTGTTAAGGCATATTATTCATCTGCCAGGACCGCTGCCTGACTCCAACGTCGCCACCTTCTTTTCATCACTAAGATGCATCACAATTCTTTCAGGTAGGTTGATCTTAAAATCACTCCAGCAATATCTGATTTCTCAAAGCCTCATAAGTAGATGTTTTTGTGGCTGCACACACCAGCCCGGTCGAGACAAGGACTCTTTGTCCCTGGCAAACTCAACAAATGTTTTACAAGCTTTTTCTTATAATTTCTAAATCGTTGTCTATAAGCCTCTGGCACCAGCTCATAGGCACGCCTTGCGGTAGTTTTTAACCACATCATAATGTAAACTGTCTCTATAGAGAGAGAGCCCACAGCCTCCTGGGCCTTCCCAGTTAGCTTACATTGGAGGTAGGGGCCAGACCTCTTTTTGGCCACTGTAAGCGGCAGCTACCAGCTCAAAGGCAGAGAAGTAGAGGTCTACCTCCAGACTCCGCGGAATGGGAGGACCACTGCAATGTTCCTCCCCACATCAAAATGACCTGGCTTGCCAACTGGGGGGAGAAAACACCCCAGCCTCAAGTTCCGTGCAGCTAATTTGGAATTCGAGCTTCCTTTGTCTGCCTCTATTTTTCTAATTTGTATCTCATACCTCCTTCTGTCTTCCCTGTCTTTACATATGTCTGCTTCCAGACGGGCCATTTTCAGCTTCAACCGAAGCAACCTCTACAGACTCGGGGGACACAGGAGACAACGGGTCATGCTTTGAGCAGAGTTCAGGGCACCGGAGTTTCCCCCACCTCCCCACACCGCCCCTCAATCGTGCAGGCGAGGGATTTTCTACCGCACCCTCGTCCTCCCTCTCATCCTCTGTTTCCACATCCTCCACAGCTACTAACTCCTACCCTTGACAGACTCAACAAATGGTTTTTGATCACCATTACTAGAATTTGCCTTTACGAGCCTGCCTATCAACTGTAACTTTGTAGTAGTCCACTAGCGCTAACAAATCAACCTTACGAGGTTAACCAATGAACCCAATGAGGGCTCCCGCACAAAGCCTGCCACATCTGAGCGAGCCGCCATGCTCACACCTCATCCAGTACAATCCTGCACTACCAGTACCTCAAACACCACAAACCACAAATACTAACAAACCATACGACAGAACAACAACTACTATTACTACTTTACTCACACCCTCAACACCACACCCCAATCATCGAAATACAGTAATCCGGATAAAGTGGGCTAAGATCCTGGACGAGCCCCTCTATTTGTTACGCCGCTTAACTCCAAAGGAGAGGAGCCTGACAACCCTCTGTTCGGCCCACCGGGATGCCAGCTGCAGGAGGTATGGAGTCGCAGAAAGTGCGAGAAAAAGGACACAAACACCAAATAATCGTGATAAAAACAAAGCTTTTATTTGGCCACGGTAATATTATACATAATAAAACCATTGGGAAAAGGGGAGACCAGAGGACCAAAACAAGAAATAAACAAAAAACCCACCCCAACCTATACTAATCCCTAATAAAAAAATAAATAAATACAATCCCTATCTGGCATTGACGATCATAGCGCTCTTAACCAAACTTACAGCTGGTGGTCCGCTTCCAGGTCTAGCTAGTGTTTCAGATGAGAAGTATACCTACGGGTGAGGTATATGTATACCCCGGGGTAGCTCTAAATCTACTCCCCAACTCCCTATAAACAACAAAGAGAAAAAAAAAAGAATCCACAAACACACAAGTGCTCCGTCCTGCTACTACAAATTCCAAAAAAAATTGGAACACAAGTTAGGTTTACTAACACACAAAAACAGTTTAAAACTATTCTCAGTTGTTTCAATCAAAAATGTCAGAAAACCAAACATACTCACACACAAGGTACAAACCAAACCAAAAACAGGAACAGAGAGATCAAACTGATCCAAAACTGAGCTCTTTAAAGAGCCCAGCCAGCTGCAGCCACTGATGAGTAGGCGGAGTTCCAAGTCCCAATCAGCCGTTGAACCACCAATCAGCTGCCGGAACAAACCACAGAAGCCATCTTACCTGGTAAAAAAAAAAAACAAACACAGACCACAAGCAATGCCAGAACAAAATGACTATAAAATGAACCCAGAACTCTGGGGACGTAACACGCCCCCCCCAAAAAGTGTGCAAACCACCTTTTGCACACAATTAGTCCTGGTAAACA
>NW_024875966.1:0-2019 GCF_018340385.1 Cyprinus carpio
CGGGGTTGTGTCGGGATGGGCGTGACTTCTGACGTCACACTTGGATGTGGGCGGGGTTGGATGGCCACCGCAGCCTGCAGCGAGCCCTTCTTGGCGATTTTTAGCACTTCCGTTTCTGACGCGCAGACTCAAACCAAGCTTGATGACGTCAGCAACCTGCCTGACAGATGTAAATCTTCTAGTAGCTGTGCGTGCAAACTGCCATCGTTAATCTTGCAGAGACGGCGAGCTTGAGCGGGGAGTTCTTTGGCCTGAGTGAGCAGGAGTAAGTATTCTGATTAATTATTTTGTATAGTATTTTAAAATGTAACGCCAGTACGCCATATCTCTTGACGTCTCCCCGATTGCCTGCGAGCTTCTCCTCCTGTCTGTACGGTAATTTCTCTACTGTGCGACAGAGAGTCGAGTGGTTACGACGCAATCGTTAGCCTATTTTTACAAAAACTGTTTCTACGGGGCCATAATGTAACATAGAAGGTAATGGAGCCCTTTATACATTGTCGTGTATCTTTAGATATAAATAATGGACAAATGGAGTTTTTAAACGCCTCAGATGTAAAATTATTCGCTGTCAAAGTGACGCCATAATGAATGGGAGTCAATGGGATGCTAACGCAAGTGAAGTTCTGCTACAAGATGGCGGCACGCGGCCGACTTCAACTTCCGGTCGACTTCCTTCCCCCCTGGGAGCGTCGGGCCGTCCACCAAAGATGTCCAGTACCATCGCATGGCAACGCGAGTGAGAGCCTCTCAGCTCGTTGAGGACAAAGCGGCAGTGTGTCTGGGAACCGGAACAATAATTTTTTTTTCTCCTCTCTCCCCTCTCTCGTCGCTGTCGCTCCTGCATCCTTCAGTCTCCTTTTCTCTTGCCTCGTCTGTCTGTCTGTAGAGCGCAGTCTCGGGAGTACTCCCCCGGCCTGCGAGGGGCAATGGGGGTTTATGACGAGTGGGGCGGGGCCGAGAGCCGTGGGAACGGAGCGAGGCTGGTGGAGTAATTGGAAATTCCCACCCAGCCACTCACTGGTCTCCCAGTCCCATGGAGCCCGGAAGGATAAAGGGAAGGGAATGCCACAGTAGCAGCGCGACTAGAGAGTGACCGAACCTGGACTTTTATTTTCTGAAGCCGACTTTTTGTCTAGTCGTCTGTGGAGGGCTGTCGCTATTGTTTTGTGTTTATTTTGTTATTAAAGTTTTATTTAAATGTCCTACCGTTTCTCGCTTCTCCTTTCTTCCCCAATCAACTAACAGCGTTACACACACCTAATTCAGATAATCAGCTCGCTAGAAGTGAGTCTCCTTGCATGAACTGTTTTCCCATTGACATGGTCCCTACACAGTGTTCATTGCTCCCTACTCCCTGAGCAGGGGAAATCTGTTGAACTTTACCTCACTTCGGAACATTCATTCATTCATTTGCGCTGCCCAACGTCTTCACACACGGACAAGTGTGACATCATATGCCTCTGTAAACAAATACAATTTAAATTCACATCTCGCACACTTCAATACACTTTGAATAAAACATATTTGTATATGCAGGGCACTTACGTTCTAATAGAACAAACGTCTGAAGCCATAAGAGAAACATACAAAATGTGCAGAGCAGGGGGGTGTGAGGACTGGAATTGAGAACCCTCTACACTGCTCAAAACTCGCATTGGAATCATCAGTGGCAAATCCTTTAAACATTGTAGTCTTCTCTCCCAGGATCAGGAAACAGTCCTCCATAAAATGTGCTGCACACATCCGAATATTTGGGTTGAACTGTTCTGGAGCAGTGTTATAAATATAACTTAACCACTGATTTCTAGTCATGTCCTCTTTTGGAAGGCCAAACAAAGTATTTTCACTTTCACAACAAAACAGCATCTCCATGACATGGCGCCGGCGGCAACAGCAAGAATCAAAGTTATGCCTTCTTGAATATTTGGACAGTTTTATGCAAATCTTCACACATCCTGACATAGACATGTGGGGGTGTGTTTAAACGAGGCAATTTGGGGGGGGGGGGGGGGGGGT
>NW_024875967.1:0-1038 GCF_018340385.1 Cyprinus carpio
CGTGCTATGACTTTTATAAGCGATCGGGCGTACGATGATCGTACATCGGGCGAAAAAATGGCCCAAAAAACCCATAGACTTAACATTGCGGTTAACTTTCACGGATTGTAGCTCCGAGCAAGAATTTC
Source organism: Cyprinus carpio (assembly GCF_018340385.1). Lineage (NCBI taxonomy): Eukaryota > Metazoa > Chordata > Actinopteri > Cypriniformes > Cyprinidae > Cyprinus > Cyprinus carpio. The sequence goes on from NW_024875967.1 coordinate 129, forward strand.
GCAGAAACATGTGAATCACCACATTTGGAGAGGCTATCAGGCTGTGCGAGAACATACCCCGCAGTGGGGTATAAGTTGTACCCCTGGGGCGCAAGAGCCCCCCAAAGTTGCCCCATAGACATATTATGGTGAGGGATCGCCCATGAAACAGTGTGTTTTTCCTACTATGGTAAGTTTTGCATTGAACATAACTCTGGATCACACTGTCATAAAGACATGGGGGTGGGCTCATTTTAATCAGGCAACCAATCAGTCTGTCAGGTTCATTGTGAAGCAGTCAAGCCACGCCCTAGCAACCATTTAGGGCCCCTTAGTTTCAAGCTCCATAGACTTCCATTCAAAACGATCAAATTTATATCTTTGGATAGAAATGTCATGAAACATGAGGTGAGCTCGTTTTGACTCGGGGCAGCATAACCAAAAGCACGAATCACCTTCAAGACTTCATAGCCACGCCTCTAGCAATCATTTAGAGCACCCTAGCAAACCCAAAGCATAGAGGGATTATCTTCAAACCTTAATATCATAAAGCATGGGGGTTGGTTTTGAGTCCTATTCATACTGGCAAGCAGCCTTTGGAGTATCTACATTGGCAGCTGCCAGGCCACTCCCCTGTAACCAAACATCAGAGTGTTCTAGCAAACCGCTTTTCAAGATCTATATCTCTGCATCAGAACATCAATGTATTGAGACATGCTGGGGTTAGTTTTACATTTGGCAAGCAGCCTTTGGAGTATCATTACAGCGGCTGCCAGAATGCTCCCATAACAACCAAGCACAGTACCCTAGCTTGACACATTTAGGTAAGTTTAACATCTTTACGACAGAAATTTGTATCGACATGGGACTTGGTTCTTTTGACCCATGCTACACGAATTCCAACATGCTAGTCATGCTAGCAGTGAATAGC
>NW_024875968.1:0-183 GCF_018340385.1 Cyprinus carpio
GTAAGCGTCTCCAGCAGTATCTGCCAAAAGGAGTGCGGAACGTGGTTAGAGTCTGTGACTCCTTTTCAAGATGTATCGACCAGTATCCGGCTTTTGCATCTAGCTTGCTGAACACTTTTACATTTGCAAATTTTGGGTTTAGTTCCTCTACAGTTGGAATTTTGTGAGGGCACCTCTTCAGGC
>NW_024875968.1:1919-2435 GCF_018340385.1 Cyprinus carpio
ACGCGTCACGGAATGAACTCCCGCGGTAACTTTACACAGCCATCTAACGTTAAACAGATTGGGCTTGCGGCATAATTTCCTCGCTTCACTGGTCACGAACACTCACGTGGATGATACTATGGTTGTTTTACCGCTGCCACCATGTATTACTCTACAGAATCAGAGATGGATTAGAACTTCTTTACTAAGGATTCACATGTTCAATACAACATACATTTCCGGCTCACGTATTTACGTACACACACGTACACACGTATTACATATCACAACAACGCCGGAAAGGCGAGCGACAGTCAGCGTTTGGATATTTATCTTACAAAAATGCATGGATTCGCTACAGGAGGCTTTTATTCACCCCCTGGAGCTGTGTGAGGGACATTTTATTACAGATGTGCACACTTTATTTCATGTCTTCTGAACTGTTGACAACCAACACCCGCTCACCCCACTGAAAGACTTGGAAGCGCCAGGACCATTTTTAATATAACTCTGATTGGATTCGTCTGAAAGAACGCT
>NW_024875968.1:2693-7297 GCF_018340385.1 Cyprinus carpio
ATGAAGTAAAAATACTTTGTTAAAGTACATAAGTATTTTTAGGAGTATCTGTACTTTACTTGAGTATGTTTCAGGCAACTTTTACTTTTACTTTCCTAATTAAAATGTATACCTTTACTCTGATACGTTTCCCCTATGAATATTCATTACTTACTACAAAATAGTCAGAAGAACACACACTGCAGGTTTGCCAAATCAGTGGTCTGGCGTTTGCTGGACTCATAAAAACACTTTTGCTCGTGCAAAGAAGTGCGCGTCGCACACAACTGCAAATGATTTAACTTTTCCACTCAAGTCGAGTCAGCGGTGTGTAATACAGCATCGTCTGCAATAATATAATAAGTGTTGTTGTAATGACGTGCAATCTGACGTTATCAAGTAGTCTATATCACCGAATCATACACAGAGTGCATGCACATTAATTTATTAGTCTGTTAAAACTCAATATTCCAGGCATTCTAAATCATAGACAGCGATAATTCTTCTGTATGCTTTTTATATTCATACAATTTAATGTAGGCCTAATTAACTTAATCTATCACACAAAGTGTACCGTTTTTTTGCAGACATTTAATAATCATTTTATACAAGTTCAGTAAACTTGTATAAAATGATTAATAAGTGATTTACATTTTAGACATAATATTGCTTGTTTTTGCTCAATTTTGCCAACGAAAGTAGTTCTAAACAAAGATCACAGCACTGTTTTTCATCTCTGAGCAATGGACTGTGTTCACTTATTGAATGAATCAGCTTTTTGAACGAATCGTATGAATAAATGATTCAGTGATTCACTCATTAACATGTTCAAATGCTTTGTTTCTGAATGAATCAGCCGTTTGAATAAATCAGTTGAATCTCATTGACTCACTCATTAACATTCACTTGTTGTCACCTACTGGCAGTTTTAATTTCACATTTTGACTATATTTTTTCTTCCCATGTTTTAAATTATTTCAAATATCAGTATTCAAAGTTTTAGGTTAAAAACAAATCATTAAGCCTATTTATGCATCTGTATCTGCAGTGTAAATATATCCATGTCCCCTCTGAGATACATTAAACTGCTGGCTAAATGCTATATCAGATGCAGATTCCAGAAATGTTTTCTAGTGTTGGAATGAAAGACACTAAGTACCAAATAAAGTGCTTCTAATTCTTACCCAAAAATACAAAATGGAAGAAATGGAACTGAACACAATCTTGCTACTCAAGCTGTGTATGAACATTTATTTTTATTTATTTATTTATTTATTTATTTATTTGCTTCTTTTCCATTTTGCATTTACTTGTACTTTTACTTTCAATACTTAAGTAAAAAAATACTTTCCGTACTCAAGTACAACAAATATCAAATACTTTAAGACTTTTACCCAAGTAATATTCTAAACGGTGACTTCAACTTCTACCAAAGTCATTTTCTGGTAAGATATCTGTACTTTTGCTTGAGTATGGCTTTCCTGTACTTTATACACCACTGCCTTTAACACTAATACATTCATTGATGGTGACCTGCATCGTGTGTTTCTTTCTTCCATAACGCACAATAAGTTACAGTACACGGTTAAGCAAACAACATTTTTTAAAAATCTAGCATTTTTAGAAAAAAAAGGAGCAAAGTATAAATCAAGCGGCAACCTCCCAGTCTCTCTCTTGAAACCAACATGGAAGTGACTTAATCTCACATCATTTCAGATGTGAGGAGGACAGAAATGTAATGGATATATACTTTTTATTTCATGGAGATGATTTAAAAAAAAAAAAAAAAAAAAAAAAACATATAGGCCTATTGTCACAATCGTGTGTTTAATGTCTTCATGTTTCCAAAGGTTTCTGCCTTTTAATCAGATCATAAGAGGACTAGATGCTTTTGTCCATATTAGGGATTTCCTGGAATGTAGCAAGTTATTACTTCTATAGGAGTCCATCCATGATGTTCATCTCACCTCATTCTGAGTACTAATAAAACATCAGGTGCACAGACTTTCTTGTCTCTTTGAATTTAAATAAATATTTTTTCACACCGGCCTTTGAAAACCTCTGTAACACACTTGCTCCAAAAAAGTGCGGGGGACAAATTTACTTGTTATTAAAAGTGTGTGTTTGTGTGTGTGCATGGGATGGGGTGGGGTGGGGTATAGGGTAAGATGTAGAATATTGTCACACATAAGGCATTAGTATGTGCCTTATGAGTACTAATAAGCAGCTTATAGTAATATGCAAGCAACTTCTTAATAGGGCTGCACAATATATCGAAATTATAGAATTATCGCAAATGTAAATATCGCAATATGCATATCGCAAGGGCGTACGATATTGGAAACATTTTAATAATAGGCTACTTAAATCAAAACATTGCAAAAGTCAAAGTTTTAGTTCGACGCATATAGCAGAGAATTGCTTGACGTTAAAAAGAGTTAAGTGCAATAAGTTGCAGAACACAACTCTTTGCCATCTCGTCTTGCTGTCTGATGGGGCGTTCACACCAGATGCGATTTGCTCAAATCGTGCTATTCACGCGTAGTTGGACGCTTGACCATTTTGAGTTTACTCGCTTTATTCACGCGTGAAACAACAGATGCGAATTCGCGTCATGGGAGGGGCTTCTGCCAGTTGAGTTCACACAGCATTGTGATTTCAACCACCATTTATTCGGATAATTTTCAAAATATTACTGTTATCGTGTCATGAAATGTAGTTTTAAAAGTATTTCAGGTGAGAATGTAGTTGTTTTAAACTCAAATATGCGGTTTATTTATAAAGACAGCGCCTATTTAAAAATGTGTTTTGCTGATTTCGTAGACGATCAGCGGGAGCTCAGTCATCATGTTACCGACGAGAGCAGTCTCGTCCCAGATAGCACAGGTACGTCGCGGAGACGTCTGTGAAAGATCGTAGCATCTGGTGAACATCGCATTCGATCGAACGTTTTTAGCTGTTAATGAGCCGTCTTCTTTACCTCTATACGACGTCTATACGATGAATCTTCAACATTTGAAATTACGTGCTGCCACGCAGCGCCGATGAGCAAGCAGATAAATGAGGAAAACTATAAAGCACTACCATGTCACACAGACGCGACCGAAATAGATGCCAGAAATAGACAGAGGAATAATTTTACTGACGGGGATTTGTCAGGTCGCCCCGCTTCCAGAGTAGGCAATATCAGCGATTATCCTATTGCGTTGCATCGCGCCGCTCGCGTCCAACTAGACACACGTATTTATAGTAAAATACAAATACAACCATAAACACACACACGAACTCTCTTTGGAACCTGATCATGCACAACCGTTGTTTGCTTGATCCCTCCTTAGACAAAAATACATGCAAAAAATGTCAGCCCAGTTTCTTATTTAAAGTGACTCTTTTCAAGCTAACTGTAATTTTACTTGCGTTATCACTGGTTAATATTACTTGTCTGTTATCTTGTAGAAAGCATAAATTAAACCCTTTGTAGCCTACCACATTTGACTGCTGTTCAGAATTTCTAGTATTAACATTACAAGCTTGATGAATTTGAAGTAACCATGTCTGTATGAAGGTGAAAGGTTAGTTTCAAGGTGGTTTCTTTGACTCCATGCAATGCATTGGGAAATCCACAGAAGCCATTTTCATATTCTTATTTTCTTCCAAATAATGATGATCTACCCAATTTCCAATGATGAGAGAAGTTAAGGTGACAAAGGCAGCAAAGCCCTTGATGTTTAACTGAATAGAGAAAAAGAGAAGCTGCTTTGGATGAAAACACTGCAAATGTTCATTTGATTCATATTACTCTAAATTAATGATACAGGCAAGCATCATATACTTGGCTTTGACAGTTAATATTACTTTATTTTCTAGTGAAAGAAAAGTACCCACTGAGCCTGTAATAAACTTTAAAAACAATCTTAAATAATAAAACATTATGACACACTTTTAATGTATTAACTTTTTAAAAACAATCTTAAATAATAAAAACATTATGACACTTTGTCGTACAACCTGCCGAAATACCGAGGTGAGGGGGTTTGACTTTATTCACAACATAACAGACCACATATTAACAGTCTCAAAAAAAATAGAAAGATTCTTAATAAAATAATCCATAACATCTGTAATGGACAAGGTGCAGACCGTATGGCAGACACTGAGCAGGACTGCACTTAATGAAACTTGTTGTAAGATGGATGTGGACGATGTGAGGGCTATCGTAGATCTGTGCTTCTTAGCATGTTGTCCTAGGGTTTTTCTAGAAAAGCAGTGGAAAAAAATGTTAGAGTATTTTATAAGGAAATAATGTTACTGAAGTTAGTAAACAATAATACAATATTGGGCAGTGAACACCATGTACAATGCACACAATACTGTCAACAACCTCTGTACTAGATACTACACAGCTGTGCCACTGAAATCAGATTCATGAACATGATTGTCACAATATTTATTTGAATAATGTTTTTGGGTGAACCATTTAAGGTCCATGTTTGATAAAGATAATTGTTCATTTAGCAGTATTGCTGTGAAAGCTATGTAATGAATAAAACTGAACAAAGTTTTGACTACCATACATTAAAAACAGCACAGAGCAACTAACCCAAAGCTGCCCTGTGTATGCGTGC
>NW_024875969.1:0-2224 GCF_018340385.1 Cyprinus carpio
AGTGATGTGAAACTCTCCTGTCAGTCAGAATCAGCACATGTGACCATCTAGATCCTTCTTTCTGAAGAATTCAAACTCTGAACATTGACTCTTTGAACTCCGGTATAGGCCTACCTGGAGATCAATGGTGTGGTTTTCAACAGAAACAAACTGATCACTTAACATGTGAAAAAGTGTCTTAAAAGCAGCGTTTGATCCTGAGATCCTGAGGTCTTTGGTTTCTCCTGTAACTGTCTTCAGCTCGTTTGTTGTTCCATTTCTTTATCAAATGTCTCAATTGTTTCTCCTCTCTGACTGATTTCAGAGTTTCTCTGATGGCTTTATGGAGCAAGAACATTTCAATGATGAGATTTAAACTTGCTATATTCATTGTGGTGACGTTATTAGTTATGGGAATTCCGGCTCTTTTTAGGGAACCGGATCATTTGGCTCGGCTCAGCAAAGAACCGGCTCTTTCGGCTCCCCAATATGGTTCTTTATTTAGTACCACTTTCTAGCTTTTAATTCAGCCAAATTTGTCAATGTTTTGACCTATGTCTACAGTATGTGGTGCACACATATAATTATATTATTCAAAGTAATTAAACTAAACCATATAATAATAATACATAATAATAATAATATAAAAATGCCACAAAATATTCAGTTTTGTAAAATTACACTACAATTCATGTTTATTAATAATTGAAATTCAAACTATGTTTTCATATTTCTGGCCTCGTCCGAAATAGCCATAATTTCAACATTACTCTGGGTATAAAAAACCGAAAGTTTGTAAATGACAACACTTTGGTACATTACAAAAATTAAAAATCTATACATTTTTGGCCTCTAAATTAACATTTGGAAATGAACAATAAATTGTTTCTATACAGACTTTATAGGGCATTAGCTTTCACCCTATCTCTCACGTGGATCATTACACTCTCTCTACAATCTCAATCAGGAGTGTCATTGTCAATTTTGAGAGTATAGGTGTATGCTAATGCACTTATAACTCGCGTTCCAACAGAAAGCCAGAAGAGAAGATGACGAGGAAGATGATGATGGATGATGAATGATGATGATGATGAGGCAGGCGGCTGTGAAGCGCGTTTCCCGAGAGTTCTAACAGTTTCGGCGAGCGTGAATCAGAGATAAAAAAAACGATATAAAAACTGTTCAGTTTCTTGCACAGACGATCGTTTTTTGTGTCTTTACACATCAATGTATCGTCACGAGCCGCAGGGTTTAATTTGGATTTTTTTTTTATAGCTTCCACATTTAATGCATTAAAATGAACTGAATTTGGTATTTATTTAATTTATAAAATCATACATTCAGTACTAAGGGAACTGTCTTAGCTAGAGTTGTTTTATTGAGAAAGTGGTTTATTAAGAAAGACACCACACTTTATTGTATTTGTTTTTATTGAGAAAGTGGTGTATTAAGTAAAACAGCTTACACTTGTTGTTTTAATCATTTATTAAGAAATCGTTTATAACATGTATAATCAAGAGCTTTTATAGAGATGACATGTGTATTTAGTGAGAGAGCTGAAGAGAAAAAGAAGCTGGGCATTACCTCAAGCGGCTGTGTTTTTCCGAATCAAGTGTAAAAAGACAGCGTAGAGCAGAGAATCCCCAAGAATATTCTTCAAAGATGTAAAACAAAGAGAGTAAATGAAGGGAAAACAAACACTTGATGACAAACAAAAAATTATCAATATACCATTGACTTAAGCAGATTTCTGTCATTTTTTGTACTTATATAGGAAAATTTACAAAGTCTCATAAAAACAACCTTTTCTTCAAATAGTGAATAAAATGAATCATTATGAATGAGTTTAATACAAATATTATTAAACTGAAGAGCCAGACAGACTCATCTGAGCTTCTTCCTCCTCTGTTCCAGCTTTACATTAAACACAATGATCATCTGCTTGAATACTAAAAGCAGCATTAATCATATAATATCATGTTTCTAACACACATGCATTATTTCATTTGTAAGTCTGAGTCTCTTCACCTGTATGGATCACATTTACACATTTATCACACATTTATTTCTCCTCATAGACACAGTAGTGAAGCTCTTCTGTGATAAGAACACTTCACATTATGATATACAGCATTCATCAGCTTTTGGTGATGCATCTCTATCTATTGATACTGTAAGGTGGAACAGAAGAGAAGATAATCAGAGTTCAGTGGAACAAAGTACAAATTAGTTACTATATTTCAAT
>NW_024875970.1:0-1998 GCF_018340385.1 Cyprinus carpio
GCTGTGCAACCAATGCTCACTGGACGAGAGAGAAAACGTAAGTGCTCTACCGGGAAAGTTCTCACTGCGTCTGCTGAGACCAGATGCTCGCTGGAAAAAAGAAAACAGAAAAGAGGAAAATGAAAGCTTGACCGGGAGATTTTCTCACACTGCGTCCGCTGTGAGACCAAATGCTCACTGGACGAAAGAGAAAAACAGGAAAGAGGAAAAATGAGCTTGACCGGAGATTTTCATCTCACTGGGCCCGGCCAGGAGACCAAATGCTCACTGATCTAAAAGAGAAAATGTGAAGTGCTCCACTGGGAAAAGCCCCCTGATAAGGCCCCGCTGGGTGAGACCAAAATGCTCGCTTGGAAAAAAAAAGAGAAGACGTGGAAAAAGAGGAAAAATGAGGATAGCCATTTAGGTACATAGTTGAAATCATTTTCTCGCAAATCAATCACTTTTTTTCATTCAAGCTATCTGGAGTGAAGTGTAATTTGTAAATACGTGGAAAAAAATATTCATGCTAAAATACTTAAAAATCTTTTAGAATTTTCTTTTTGTATTCTTACTTCATTTTGTAGATTATGGCTAAAATAATATCCTTAGCTACAAATGTCGCTTAACAACTTTTTGGCAACCAACTACACTTTTTTAGCTTAATTTACTCTAAAAATGTATTTGCACGCGCTCGTGCCGCCAGCACCAGAGCTTGAGGCCCGCCGCAAGATGACGCGCCGCGGCCTGAAGAGCCATACGTAAAAGTTGAGTCGGGCGTGGAAGCCAGTGAGGCTTTGCTGCGTGAGATCGGGCGCACGGCCCAGGCTTGTTGGAAGCTCGCCGCTGGCGCAGCCAGCTTAAGGAGAGCTGGTTTTGTGCTACTGCGGGGCAATGAGTGTCGAGTGAGGCGAAGTTCGAGGCCGGATATATTGGCCGTACTTTGTTGTTGTGGATTTTAGGAGTGAGGTTTGATGGATTGCTGAGAGATAATGGCCAGGATCGCATAAGAGATTCGCTTTGTTTACCTTCGCAGGACGGCGGGAGGCGTCAGAATTAATTGCCGCTTTTCACCAGGATTAAATGCGGTCCACTTCCCGCTTGTAGGAATTGTAGGCACAGCCGAAAGATAAAAGGACGCCAGGGAAAAAATGGAAGTGACGCCAGTAGAGGCGAGGTTAAGCCTCGGCGTCGTGGGGAGCGTGTGGCTGGTCTAGCAGAGCGGCGGCCGCAAAGAAGCACGGAGCTCGCGGCAGTGACTGGCGGAGAAGGAGCGATTCTGGGTCTGGGAGATTGGCCAGAGAACTGAAAAATCCCCATTATAGACCTCGTCTTCTAAATGGGAGAAGCTGAGTCTGCCATATGATGGCAAAAGGTGCAAACCAAATGCTGATAAACCGTCAATGCATAGGGGTAAGTCAGCTGTATTTATACCCTAGTGTTGATTATCTTAAGTGTGCTCCACCTGTGCTAATTAGGCTAAGTTTCTGACGTGCTCCTCCCGAACCTTGTTAATAAAACATCATTTAGTAAATCACCTCAATGCAGCACTTTCACAGCATCAGCATCATTCTTCTCATATTCATTCACATTACAGCTACAGATTATAATATTTGACAATTAAAATAAAACTATATGTGAGCCTTATGTGATTTCCAAGTGATCACAACTTCACTTCATGTTTGGGATCTTCATAATCACATTCATCAATTTGTTACAGGCAAAAAACTAAAAAAATAAATAAAGTTTGATAATCATCTGATCCAGTTTTGATGAACATTACTCAGAATCTGTACTATCAAATTCACTGATTTCCCCAAAATGTAATAAAAAAAAATTAGATAAAAAGTTGAAATATTAAAGACGTCATCAGCAACTAGTCGACTTCAACTCTGCTTTCATCAAATGAAAGTCTACTTTAAATAGGAAGTCGTTCAACCCCTAGTTTTGCCGAATAAAAAAAATTGACGGCCGGCACCATCTTTGATTCAATACAAGGACACGTTGGATTGCTGCCAT
>NW_024875970.1:2453-5539 GCF_018340385.1 Cyprinus carpio
GTAATGTCAACCATCATCGCACTTCACCATCTGACAGGAACCAGTGTGCTTTCGTTTAGTGAAATCATTACTACATGCACAGACATGTGCTGTGTACGTTTAGCATTTACAGTTTAGCCTGTGTGGAAATGGCCATGCAATAGTGAACAAAATGGTGACCTAAACATGGAAACATCTAAATGAACTGATTTTGTTCAAGTGAAAAATATTATTTAACATCACTGAACCAAACTTACAAATTTCAGTTTACACCAACAAAACTCATTTAATGTGTTAAAACAAGCAGAAAGAGCTTTTTAAGGTAACAACTGCAGGTCAATACTTTAAACAGTGAACAGTTAATTTGTTTTTAAAAAAAAAATACTTTAGTCGTTTAACACACTGAACATTTTCAATGCAGTGCTTAATTTTTTGTTTCTCCAAAATGACCAGAAACACTGGTCCCCTCTTGGTCAGTGTAGAGTGAAAGTCCCCTCTTAGTAACATAGATGTGTGTGTGTGTGTGTGTGTGTGTGTTATCATGGGTCATCATGATGGATGCTGCTGGTAGTCCTGTTTGTTTGGTTGCTGAAATTTAATGTATCTAATGTATTTAATTAATTGACTTCAGAGGGTTAAGTACTATTAAGTTGTTTTGCATTCTGAACAAATTAAATTATTACTCATTAACATTCTAAAACAGCACAAATATGATTAATTTACTCCTACAATAATTAACTTGTTGTCAGCTGATATTTAGCATATAATAATTTCACGATTTACTTTTTAATTTACATAAAAGTTCTGACAAAGTCAGATTTACGCTTCATCAAACTGAACATAATTGAACACTGCCCCCTGCTGGACAGACTGTCACTTTAATAGTGCTGTTTTTTAATTCAATCATCACTACTATTGATTGTGGTAACAATAAACATTTGTGCACGGTCCTGCAGCATTTAAATGATTGCTGTTACTTTGCTGGGGGCTTTGCTGCCCCCGTGCCAACTTTTTTGAGACCTGTAGCAGGCATCAAATTTGAAATGAGCTCGTTTAGTGGATAAAAGTGTAAAATTTCTCAGTTTAAACATTTGTTATGTTCTCTATGTTCTATTGTGAATAAAATATTGGCTCATGTGATTTGAAAGTCTTTTAGTTTTCATTTTATTCAAATTTAAAAAACGTCCCAAAATTTCCGGAATTCGGGTTGTAAATGAATTAATATAGCTGTTGTAATTATTATTAGGGCCCGAGCACCGCGGTGCGAGGACCCTGTAGGAATTGCTCCGTTTCTTCTTCGCCTCGAGCTACGTTTTATGTTCATGCACGAAAATCGGTACACACGTGCAGCACACCATTATCTACAAAAAAGTCTCTTGGTACAAAATCCAAAACCCAACAAGAAGTATGTTATTTTGAATTTCCTGTACGATTTTTGTACAGTTTTTGCCAATTCCATGCCTCGTACTTTGACGAACTCCTCCTACAGTTTTAATCGGATTGTCTTCAAATTTGGTGAGAGTCATCATAAGACATTTGTGATGTTAAATTGCGAAGATCACCCTGGCAGCCTGACAAAGTTTGATGTTTCGCCGTGAAACAGGAAGTGGTTGTAACTCCGACAAGCAATGTCCGATCTGCCCCAAACTTCACACGTTTGATAAGAGTCATGTCCTGAACACATCAACATGTCCAAATTCAGTTGTAGTCACAGCGCCACCTGCTGGCAACAGGAAGTGTCATGTGTAACTCTGTTATGGACTCCTAGCAACATATTAAAAAGTGTCAACAAGTGCTAAATACACTGGCAACATGCTAGAAACATACTAAAACATGCTAGCAACACTTATCTAAGTGCTAAAACATGCTACTAATCCAGTGAAACAGAACCTTACTGTAACTTGTGCATACAATATCCAATCTGCCCCAAACTTCACAAGTTTGATTGGAGTCCTGGCCTGAAGTTATCTACTTGCTCATATTTGGTTATAGTTATAGCACCACCTACTGGAAACAGGAAGGGACATGTTTTAATATGTTATGCACTATTAGCAACATAGTAAAATATGCCATTGTGTGCTAATCATGCTAGAAATATTCTCAAACATGCTAGCAACACTTACTATGTGCTAAAGGATGCTATAATACTATGAAAGAGGAGGATGTTGTAACTCATGCATACAATGCCCAATCTGCCTTAAACTTCACACGTTTTATAAGAGTCCTGGCCTGAACACATCTAAAGGTCAGTATTCAATTATAATTATAGCGCCACCTGCTGGCAACAGGAAATGACTTGTTTTACACTAACTTGAACATGCAATTTCTGATCTGCCCCAAACTTCACATGTTTGGTAAGAGTCCTGGCCTGAGGACATCTACATGTCAATATCCAGTTATAGTCATAGTGCCACCAACTGGCCGTAGGAAGTTTGGCACATATAAGTGAATTTGATGTATTTATCCTACATTAACCACTTTAAAAGCATATTGCCTACTGTTCGCTGTTTCCCTAAAGCCAATAGGTGACGGTGAGCCCGGGTGCGAGGGCCCTTTCATCGCTGCTTGCAGCTTTAATTATCATTATTATTGTCTTACATTTTTATTTTTTATCCAGAACAACAGTAAAATTACAATGCTAACTTATAAATTATGAATGTTGACTTTTATTTTGGCAGAAACCTGCAGGAAGACCTCAGTGCTTCTTTTTGTTGACAACATATTTATAAATGATTCTCATTAGATTTTAGGAAGATGTTTGTCACAGGTATCGCATTGTTCAATTCAATTCAAGTTTATTTGTATAGCGTTTTTTACGATACAAATAATTGCAAAGCAACTTTACAGAAAATTAAGTTTCTACAATATTTAGTAGTAGCTTATCAGTGGTAACTGTCAGTTTATGTGCATACGGCAGAAATGTTAAGAAAAATCAATAAAAGACGTAAACAAACAGACGATTAACACTATTAACAGCAATTTGCAATCAAACTTATAGCAAAATGTGGTAGCTCTGTATGTTGTTTCAGGGTTAGCATCATCTCAGGTCCTCTGAGGGGTTGGCATCATCTCTTCTCGGGTGTTCTGGATCCAGACTGGAGCTTGTG
>NW_024875971.1:0-614 GCF_018340385.1 Cyprinus carpio
ATAATAATAAACGAAGCAGATACAAGAGGGGTCCTCACACCGCCGATTGCTTTCGGGCCCCTAAATATTATCCTTCATGATAAAAACTCCAGCATTTACATTTTCTAATTTATGTATGTGGTGCCTGCCTGTGTCAAAACTAACATCACAATGAACTTTGGGTGCTTTATCTGGTCCAGTAATATGCAGTTGCTAAAATTGCTCTGAGGGTTTATACGCTACTTTTGCTATGAGGATATAGATGTTTTTCTAGCTCCAAGTCAAAAAACTCCAACACCAATCCTTCCTCTCACAAAAACAAAAAAAACACTTTAAAAAAATTTGATAGTTTTTTGTCCAGGCAATTTAATGCTGTGATGCTTAAGGGCATCAAAAACAATATAATATTCAGTATGAGCTATACGGTAACCATTCATTTAGAAGAAAGTTGAATCGCAGGATGAGAAAATCCCTATAATAAAGCTGAGACCATAACACCTGAAACTCTTTAAAGAAATAGAGCTCTTTAAAAAGTTGCTTTTGAGTCAGTGCTTTATGGTAGCAAAAGCTAAAAGAATTAAAGCTGCAAGCAGCGATGAACGGGCCCTCGCACCCGGGCTCACCGCCAGCGGGTG
>NW_024875972.1:0-274 GCF_018340385.1 Cyprinus carpio
AAAAGTGTGGAAGGCGATATTAATGTCTTTTGGGTCTGTCATAATGAGCCCAGATTGGGATTTCACTGATGAAATATTAGCAGACTTTTCACTTTTGCGTAATCTTAGAGCTTGGTCTACTTCCTTGAAAATAGTAATTCTGCCTAGATTTTTGAATAAATGTTTTATCATTTCTGAGAAGCACCATTGGGTTTTCATCGTGTGTGGTGATAAAGGGAGTTTTTTTTTTTTTTCAAGCCAAGGTTTAGAGAAATAAATAGAGTTTTTTTTTTTT
>NW_024875972.1:441-3020 GCF_018340385.1 Cyprinus carpio
AGTTAGCTGCATTGCTCCATCAATGCGGAGTATCAGAGCCCAGCCCCCTCACAGCCTGCACGAGGGTCACACCCAGCATGCTCACTTTGCAGCACCAACCCGCCCGACCATTTATTTTACCGCGGAAGTAAATACTGGAAGTTGTTTCATAGTCTATATAACTGCACTTGAAATTCCAGTGTTGATTTACAAAGATGGATGTGTTCCAAGTTAAACACAAGATAAACTCTCTCTTCTTCATTACTGCTGCTTGCCTCTTGTAGAAAAAAATGATGCCAAATCTAAAAAACATGCTTCCTGTAAATTACTTAAAATGGAAGTCAGTTTGGCCAATATTCTATTTTTTTGTTAGGAGCACAGCACATACATTGCAGTGCATTAAAAAAATTTTACTTGTTTAAAAATGTTTACAGCCTTTCTCAATTACTATTTTGGAATTGGGACTATTTTTGTTGGTATACTGTCCTGCTTCTATGCATAAGTAATTCCCAAGTAAATGGAATTCCTAAAAGTGTTTCCCCACACAGTCCTAGAAATACCCAGGGTATTTCCCAATTGTGTGATTTCCAGACCTGGAATAGTCATTAAACCTCAGCCTGTCTACTGGACACCAAAATTCTTCCAGACCCCTGGCAAAACACTAAACAAATTCTCATTGATCAAAAATGATTCTGGTCTCCTCTAATGCAAACAGACAGTTATGTCAAGAACTTACATATGTTTTTTTTTTTTTTTTTTTTTTTAATGTTCATGCTAGTGTTTCAAGCCAAAACAAGGAATGCGCCACAAGCTTAACCGTTACAAAGTACCAAACCATGCAAAAGTAAACGTTACCAAAAGCCTCGTACTTTAATGTAGTCACTATAAGCAATTTCTCTATTTTCATTTAGTTAACTCTTGGATATACTAAATAACTAAAACTACTACCTCGAAACTAAAAAAAATAAAAAATAAAAATTAGGTATGTAGATAAAAAGAAACTACAAAAATGACAAAAAAACACAACAAATTTATGGAAAACTAAAAATGTAAAATGAAAGTTTGTAACAGTTTTACTGTCACTTTTTGTTCCCAGTAGTTCTTTTGCACATTATAGCTATACCTACCTATCATTAGGGCCCTCTGTATAAGTTGCTTGTTTGCCCTAAGGGTGGGTAAGAAAGTAGCATTAGGCAGAAAAGTGGTGTGCTAAGCACATGGAATAGTCTTCTCCTTTGTTGGTTGCCCTGGTTTGAGGAACAATATGTTCTAACTCTGTATATGTTTTGTATATATGTAGAGTTTATTTATATGCTTACTGTTAGGGGTTGACACTAGAAAACATGTGTGTTGGTTGTATGTTTGTTTAAATGCAGAGGGGTTCTTGTATGAGAGAGGAGGCCAGCACAAAGATAAGCAAGGACTATAGGCAAGAACAAACTGTCTCCATCAAACATGTACCTCATCTTATTATGATCAATAGCGGATGAATTGCTTGCTGGTTCAGATTCTTCCTTGCTTCATTTAAGGACTGTTGGTCTCATATTTTTCACTTTAAAGATGGATTTCACTGTGACAAAAGTACTACTTATATATAGTATATCTATGAACTGATGGGCTTGATGGACTTAATTTTGTGTTTCCTCAACTCTGGAAGACTTTATATGCTGATGTTTCGGACTTGTTGTTGATGTGAATGTGCTTACCTACAGCATGTCTTTAATACACATGGCTCGCTGAAATGAATCTTCAGTCTCTGTGGTCCCTCAATCTTTATGTGCCATCAAAAAAGTTAGGTGTTACAAGGATTAAAAATACAAAATTTTGATCAAAGGAAACTATAACAGTATCTCAGTGATATAAAATAGCACTGCTATAGTCTCCCTTTGCAAGTGAATTGCTGTAAAGGCATCTTTTTTCCCCCCAAAAAATCATTATCTTTGTTAATCATGTTAGAGAGTTTTATTCAACTTGACACGCTCATTTAAGGTTCGGTTGGATTGCTTCATTTTTCTCTAGTTGTAGTTTGTATTGTATTGTATTTCAATATTTAATAACACGTCGTTAAAATCGAAAGTTGCAGCTGTTTTATTTAATGAGCTAACATGAACTAAGACTTGTATTTTTTTAACAAAGATTAATAAGTTCTGTAGCAAATTGCTCATTGTGAATGTTAATGGTTAACTAATGAGGTCTTATTGTAAAGTGATACCGATTTGTCTTTATAGTTCTTTTGCACATTAATCTGTGTAAAACTTGTAACTTTATAAATTTTTCTGTATTGCTTTATTGTATTTAAATGTTCAGTTATTTTTTTATAAGAAAAAAGTTATTTAACCTGTTATACTGTTTTATGACCACTTTTTTTAAACTAAATTTCAATACAGTGATGATATACCGTGATAAAAGCATTAGCAATTAATCGCAACAGGAAAATTTTATATCGGCATATCCCTAGTTGAGATAATTGGTGTTTTTTTTTTAAATGAGCCAAAATCATCACAATTAAAAAAACCAAAGACTTAAGCTACTTCAGACTGTGTGCACTGAATTTATTTAATACACAAGTTTCACAATTTGAGTTGAATTACTGAAATAAA
>NW_024875973.1:0-237 GCF_018340385.1 Cyprinus carpio
GTTACTCCTGAGAGAGCTGAATCTGAGTGAACATGAACTAGGAGACACAGGAGTGAATCAGATTGCTGCTCTACTGCAGGATAAACACTGTACACTCAACACACTGAAGTGAGTATTTTCATTGTTACAAGGACACTTTTAAATTCTTGCTGCTGAGTGATTTTTATGTGTCTTCGTCATCATCACCAGTATTTGTCAACTGTCAGCTAAAACATACTGGTAAATATTCAGATTAAA
>NW_024875973.1:542-2165 GCF_018340385.1 Cyprinus carpio
CTTTCTCATCAGGACTGCACAATTACTCAAAATAAACTCAAAATTGTGATATGGGTTATTGCAGTTATCAAATCACAAAAGGCTGCATTTTAAATTAGAAGAGTAGAAGTTCTGAATGGCTGTTAAATAAAAAAAAAAATGGCTGGTGAGCGAGTTATTTTGAGTTTATAATGTGAATTTGAAAGGTTCACCTAGTTTTGCGTTTATGTAATTTCCAACATTTTTTTGGCAGATGATGTGAACAGATTTCACCAGATTTGTACAACAAAGTGTTAATAACAGGGTTCGTACAATGTGCTTGAAGTACTTGGATTTGACTTTTTGAAATGTAAGTCCTGGAAAACCCTTGAAAACAGACATATTTTTGAGAAGGTACTTGAAAAATACTTGAATTTATAAAGGGCAGTATATATGAAATTAGTGTTATTTTTAGTTAACCAAAATTAACAATGCCACGCATCTGATATAAATACAGAGCCGTTTTGCCTGGCTTTTAGCAGCGCACGAGATCTCACGATATTACTCCTAGAGGCGAAAAGCGGTCTCGCGATATTAGTATAAAGTTGTTTGTGGTAAACCTTTTGATAGCGTTCTTGCATTATATTGTCTCGGTCTTTAATGCATGTGTTGTTCGCTTGGGTTTCCATTTTGGAATGCATAAAGTCTGAGGTCTTTTGTGTTGCACTGTTATCATTTACAAGCTGGAAGCACATCTCAATCTCTAGCCGCCTGGACTCAAACTCTTCCCTCTGCATATGCTGTGAGTTTGTGTTAAGCTTAGTGTTCATCTGGGAAAAACAGTGCATGTTATCTCACTAGATTTTGTAACGCAGAAATCATTTATAAACCTATGCCAAAACAGGAGAGAATACATCAACATATTTAAATTTGCGATTTGTTGTACATCATGATTTCAAAATAAATGTTCTAACCCTTGCTCTGAGTTTGTATGTGGCCAGTATTAAAATTACATGGATTTAAATGTCCTTGAATCACGCAGCAAAGTGAAACATGGCCATGCCTTTGGCACCCTCTGCAGGTATTTGTTATAATACATAATATAATTAAATCGGTAATATAATTAAATTGGTTATGTTTATATTTTGTGTAGGCATATTACATTATGTAGGCCTATTTTATCAGGGTTGTTCTATAAAGCCATGTAATTACTTGGCTTTGATACTTTATTTAAACCAATTATTATTGCCTCATTGATAGTTTATATATAAATAGTCACCCTTAAGCCTGTTTTTCACTTAGGTCTATTTGTATTACTGTGATGACTGTCCTGCAGGAAAGAAACTTTGATAACTCAAAAATATTACATTATATGTTGACATTATGACTTTTAGTATGCCAGTGAACTGTTATAGATGCAATTTTTATTTTATCCTGGATCTTCAGAAAAGCTTGTATTTGTAAAGTACTGCAATCTCTGAGGGGTTGAGTAATTTTGATTGCAACTGTAAGTTATAATTGTGGAAAAAGAAAATGGAAAAATTGCATTTGTTGTAGTTTATGTTCACCAGTATATACAGGTGCTTCTCAATAAATTAGAATGTCGTGGAAAAGTTGTGTATTAAATAAATTCAGTGCACACAGACTGAAGTAGTTTAAGTCTTT
>NW_024875974.1:0-6810 GCF_018340385.1 Cyprinus carpio
CGTGATTTTAAAGGCACAGAAAGTTGATCTTGTTCTTGACCTCTCTTGGGTGACTCTGGAGCCAAAGAAAAATAGTTTGGAAAATGAGTCGATAATTGTGTCCCACTAGAATGTTTTGAAATATTCACAGGTGCTGGAAAATGAAGAAAAGTGGTTGATACTTTGCGATAGTTGTTCTTTTATTTTTTTTTATTGTTCTTTTTTTACTTTTTTTTTACTACAGACATTTACTGAAAAGCTACCTAAAAGTCATGGTTAGCGTGGATAGAAATATACAGCAGCAGCACTCTTCTCCTGACAAAACTCAACTCCCCACAGTAGTAACTGTGGTTTAGGGGCATTTCTGGGTGGGCAGAGATAGTAATCGAATCAGCTGTTTGTATGCTGGTTATACCAGCAGTAAACACTGAGCTCAGACTTTTTTTCTCTTCTAGACTTTTAACCCTAAACACAGAGACATGTTTCTGCTTTTTAAAATAAACTGAGTACATATTTATGAGCTATCATTTCAGCAACATCTGATACAATTGAATATACACACTGAATGTTTTGTTAACCACTATTGTGTTCTTGTCTATAAATATCTTTTATATTCATATAAAAGTACAGACAAACTTTATACAAAAAACTCCTATACTAATATGGAGGGCCTACACTACAAAAAAATGTGGTGTATTTATGGATATGTAGATTAAAAAACCAAATAAAATTAAATAAAATATTACATATAAAAGTGTTTGTTCTGACACTTTTGACTTTTCTTTACTTGTTGAACAGGATAGCACTAATATGTGAAATGGAGCACATAATTTCTTTACTGCCACTCTGAGTCCATTCAAAAATATCAATTCACTCAAAGAAAACATTCATGCAGTCCATCACTTGTGTTATAAGAGGACTTATTGTTAACCCACAACTTATTGTTATATTATTAGTTACATGCCATCAAAACATAAAAACAGCTTCAGGTGTTTAAGAATAATAGTTTCTGTCATATTTCCTCCCCCTTCAAATATGGGTGTTCATATAAATATGTTTGATTATCTGATGACAGACATCTAAACATTTTTGGAATGATGTTGTTGCAGCTGAATCATTTTGTTTATGGAGAGAAGTTTCATTTCGCAATGTTTAAAATAGTGTATTTCAACGATGATAAGAATATAACCCTGATGTAAATTAGCTCAAAGGGGAATATATTATGATTAATGATAATCCTAGTTCCCTAATGATCAACGATTTTAGATCAGATTTCAGAATTAACTGTAGACCCGAATCAATACAACAATAATTTAATATGTTCTTCAAACCAAGACAGTATAAATAATTTAATCATGTCTAGGATGGATAAGATTGTGTTTCATGGCCAAGAAAGAAAAGCTTTTCTACTTTATACAGTACTCAAGTAACATAGCATGTAGCAAGATCAACCTTCAAGGGACCTAAGAAAAAAATTTTTATGAGCAGCAAACAACGACAAATTGATTGTTGGAATCAAAGGAATTTAATAAATGATACTACAGCTAACAGACAACTAAACTAAGCAAAAACACATACATACAGAAGACGGAAAGTAAGGAAGTGAGAGAGATGAGAGAGAGAGGGGAGAGAGAGAGCGATGAGAGCGGGAAACAAAAGAATGGCATGTACAGAGTATTCAACATTCATTAACCCAACAATATTCGAATCAGAGAATCACAAAATACCTTTAAAAAAAGGGGCCCAAACTTAGACACAAAATCTAAATAGTCTAAATACACTATAGTACACTTTGGGACCGTTTGATTGTGGATAGACAATCAAGAAGATAGACCTGTCCTGGCTACCATCGGTGAAGATGGCAGAGGTGAATGATGCTCGTTTGAACCAGAGGTGGACATTAAGCACATGCATCTGTAACTTAGTTATACACAACGGAGGATGGAAAGTGTACCGATGCCTAAAACCTGATCGAGCATTCTTGATTAGTACCAAACCTTAACAAGGAGTTAACCTGGAATCTTCCTTTAAAAAACCATTTTGTTTTTTCACTGGTCCTAGCGGTAGGTCAGGTGAGGAGGGAGCCTCTGTGTAAATGTGAACTGTAAACTAACTCATTTAGGCTCTTCTAACAAGTGATTTTCAACATTGACGGACACACTCCTCAGCCATAATCGCCTCATTTCTGCTTGCATCACCTCTGGTAAACCTCAGTCCTCCACTACACCAGTGATATGGCCTTCATATTGAGGCGCGATGAACGCAAAAGAGACATCCCC
The DNA here is from genome assembly GCF_018340385.1 of Cyprinus carpio. Classification (NCBI taxonomy): domain Eukaryota; kingdom Metazoa; phylum Chordata; class Actinopteri; order Cypriniformes; family Cyprinidae; genus Cyprinus; species Cyprinus carpio. The sequence continues at coordinate 2,259 of NW_024875974.1, forward strand.
CAACATTGCAATCCACAAAATCTTTCTGGAATATGAATAACTAGTTCACAACCAGGTATGCATTACATGTTGAAATCAAATACATCCAAAGCACAATGCTGCTAAACAAGTTGAAGACAACAGAATTAATAACAACTGTATAGTTTTAATTCCCATACCAGTGCAAGAAAAGCGTACATTTAAGGAATGCCAAATCAAATGTTAATGACAAGATGTTTTGCGAGTCGTTTGGGAAGAAAAGTTGTTGCAACATAATATGTGCTTACATTGTTCTTTTCACCAGATGGCAAGGTAAGAAACTACAAAATAAATGACTGTCATTTTCATTTTCTCAAATACTCAACATTTATAAATGCTGTAAGCGTAAAGTCCTTTGTACTTTCAGAACTGAAGGAAGACCACAGCGCTTGAAGAATACAGCTTCAGAATTCAGAGGCCAGAGAAGAAAAATGGATCTAAATGTTGATGTTCTGACAAATGCTCATAAAAAACCAATGACCTGACTGACAGAGGAACAATTAAAACACAACTATTTTATAACATGTTCCCATATACATATGCATATATTTGCCAAAATTGGGAATATAGAAATAACATACTAGAATATTCTAGATAATCACTACAGCTATATACACACAAATTAGAGAAATTAACCACATCTGAAAATCATGACAGGAAGTAAAGGACTGGGATCAGTATGTTGAATGGTATTTAAAGTCAGTGTAACGCCAATTCCAGAAGACGTTGTTCCTAAATAATTATAAAGGTTAGAAATTTTTTGCGAAAACACATTACAAAGACGGGAACTATGTAGTACTGATTGTGTTAGCATTTTAGCCACTTTTTGGTTCCCTCGTCCAGGAGTCAATGGTGTTTTGAATGGGATTTGATTAAATCGCTCAAATAAAGTCCGTGTTGTTTAACACAAGCTCAAATTAAACGCAAGCTTTTTACCGACACGCTAAAACACACCATTACACCACCACAGCAGCCATTTTTCCATTTTTTTTTTTTTTTTTTTTTTTGTTGTATCCCTTCTCGCCACACAAACCAAAATAAGTTTGGGACCAGTTGTTGACAGAATGGGTGGTGGTGCTGTTGCAAGGCAAGGCCCCGTGGTGTCGTTTATTTATATCCTATAGTTTAGCTATTTTCGTTCTGGCTATTAGTATTTCGGCTTCAAAAATTCATAACAAGTTCATTATTATTTTGTGAAGAGTATGTGCTGGCGCACACCAACCGTCTACCGTATCCTGCCCTATTGTTGCAACCCCGCGCTGAACTTTTTTTTAGTTGGAGTACTCCGAGACACCGTCACACAACCCAAGGCCCATAACAAAAGCGCATACGCACACAGAGCTTATATTTTATAATAATAGATCACGCCAACAAAAAAAAAAAAAAAAATTAAATAAACAAAAATATGAGAAACTCCTATCAAGCCCCCTTCCACAAATCTTGCCCTGGAGGTCCACATGTGCTCTGCAGAGTTTTAGCTCCAACCCGCATCAAAAGTCCTTGCCTGTGATTTTTCTTCATGATTCCCAACGACCCTGACTGGACATTGTTAGCATGCTCAGGAGTGTGTTTGGATTAGGGGTAGAGCCTCAACTCTGCAGGAAATGGATTCCGAGGTCCAGATTGCGGCTCCCTGCGTATAGCGAATTGGGACATCGTGTCCCACGCAGCGTTGGATTCCTCCGCCATGTTTGTAGGTTACACTCAGGCGCGCCCCCAGTGGAAATACACACAAATCACACAGAAAAAGAAAAAGCAGACCTTTTTACTATAAATTTTTTTTTTTTGAAAACCATCTACATACTACGAATAACACGTGTCCTAATATGTAATCCTCTCTTTAATATATATATATAAAATAAGAATACTAATATATTTGCTCCGTGGTTTGATCTGAGAGGGCCTGCAATATTTCATCTCATTATTCACGTATCTCCTTCACTACTACAGTGGTACACTGCGTTATAGGTGTAAATGCTAAAAACACTTTGGGTTACAGTCGCAAAAACCATCCGTGGTCGTACTGTTTTTACAAGGGAGGGGAGAATCCATAGACAGATGTTCTTCAAACAGTTTTGTTATTTCATTTGAGTACTTGGTTTATATTATTTTCACTTATTGCCCAGTCTAAACAGCGGCCTCACTGCTGTAACGAAGTAAAGCATCATCGTTGGGTAAAGATTGCCATACCCCCTAGGAAGCGATTCGTTCTTGAAAGAGAATTGGGTATGGTGCAACATAAAGTATCGACTCTGGAATATGACCAAGACAATGATTCACTACGTTATTGAGCTGCCCGAACAATAATGCAACGTGATTCAAATATGAACTGAATTAATCGAACACTTAATCCTTCATTACAAACAAGTGGTCCGGGGGTATCAACGAGCTTGCCCACAGATAATGCTTCTCCATATATGATTTTTCCTATCTAATTTGTAGTGTGAGGGCTTACAGTTTAATGCAAACCACTGTATATAATAAATCTAGCTCCTTTGACCTAAATTCCCAGAATGCATTGCCCCTGTGACAACACATTCCAATTCTCTACTGATTTTTTTGTTGAAGGAACCAGTTGGGAATGTTAATAGCCGATTGGCTTACAAAGTGACCATCAGTACCTTCCCCCACTCTATGAGCATTAGTTGTTCCCCACCACGCCATTGCGGTTACGTCGATACTGCTTTTCTAGTACTACAGCCTTACGTTTGCTAGCTAGTCTAGAAACCTCGTCACATAAATGCATGTATGCCTGTGTAAACCCAACTAACACTGCTAGAGGGGAGCAGTTCGGTCATATTGTAGTGGTATTTTGAACCAGTTGTGTATGTAGGAGAGGATCGGCAGATTTTCCGAGCCGAGTGGGAGTGGTTTCAGAAAAGCAGACAGTCAGCAGCTTTTGTTCTAAGCAGAGAATACTGGCTTATTTTTTTCCACTTTTTGTTAACATTATTTATTACTTGCTTTTTTTTTTTTTTTTTTTTTTGTTTTTTTTTTGTTTTTTGTTGGCTGGGTGTTAAATTAACAGCTTTTTCTGTGGTTGGTGTGAACAAACTCAGACCACATATTTAATATTGCCCCCCCCTTTACACCGACGTTATGGTTCTTGTCCAAGTTTTTTTGTAGCTCTAACTTTAACTGGGTTCTTTCTAATTCTAGTATTTTGTTATCTTTCTAATTTTTAGTTTCAACCTCTTGCAAGCAGGATTACCCCATACTGTTTTTCCAGCATGTTGGTTTTCATTGGTGAGCTTTGCTTGGGACATTCTGGGTCTCAGTGCTCAAGCTTGCTGCTGCTCAGCTGCTGTTTCTTTTGCGTGTTGTTCCGCAATCATCTATACAGGAAGCACAAAGTAGCCCAAAAGTACGCTCTGTTATAGAGAGATTAAAAAGTAATAGATTGAATTTTTGATTGACCTTATAGTTAAAAGGGAATCCAAGCGAGTGATGAATATATAAATCATAGGTACTACCAGTCCTCTTTCTTGCAACATGCAGAACAATAAACAGTGAACAATTTATATTAGGCATACTTTTCTAGCACGCTTCTGTCATACATAGCTTTTTATGACTGGCCATTTATATGATAGCGGATAATGGCAAAAGTGTTCTTCTGTTGTTAGGGTGGTCTGGGTAGTGGCGCTCCTCTCAAACTTCAAGCATTCCCCAAACGTGTGAGATTCCTCTCCTTACACTTTCATCATCATTTAATATGTGTGGTTGTCCGCACTCTGCTTTCTTTCAAATACCTCTTTCTTTACTTCCTGTTTAGAAAATGTTTTTTGAAACATCTTTAACAATGTATTCATAATTAAACATATATATTTTAATTGAAAATTTGGGGACAAAAAAAACTCAACAAAAAAAACAAAAAAATGGACATTATAATTCTTCTAAAAACGCAAATATACTTAGGATTACGTGCTATGTTTATGAAACCAGACCCATATATGCTAGGATTTATAGTTTGTTTCTGTCTCCTCTGCATTTGTATTCAAAAATTGATGATGTAATCTGATCATGTAGAGATGTGGAAGTATCTATACGGTCACCCCTATAACGGGTGCCTAGTAGGTCCCATTCAACTGAGGGAACTGACTCGTATGAAAATAACATATTAGTTTGATAATATGTTTATTGCACTTCTCTCTGGCGACTCTATGTCCTCCCCTGTAACTGCCAGCTTAGTGTTCTGAATGTGGCAGTTATTATTTTTGAAGCAAATGACAATGTAGCTTTCTGAGGACTTCCATAATGCACTACATCTCCCACGCTGAGGAGCACCTTCTCCAGTAAAGGCCTCACAAAGCTATGAACCAGTGTCCAGTTTGGGTAGATAACAAGGATGAAAATGACCGTCTGATCTACGCCTAGAAACCAATTTTGCCAAATGGGGTGTATCTTTCAATACAATGACAAGGTATAACCCTGAGATTTAATACTAACACATAAAATGAGTGTGTACATAATTATAGCATTATAAAGTACTAAATGTTTTGTGACTGAGTTCCAATCATTTGATGTGAAATATATA
>NW_024875975.1:0-1568 GCF_018340385.1 Cyprinus carpio
AATTTATTTTATATAATATTTTATTTTAAATTAATTAAAATCAGTAATTATTTTAATCATAATGGGCCATTATTTATATTTTAATTTGTTTAATGATACTTTAAATTATTCATGAAATTATATGGTAAATTATTCAACTTATTAAATTATTATTAGCCTACATTTTTATCCAATTAAATTACACTATTAATTAGGCAAGTTGTGGCTTCAATGAAAGTTAGAGAGCTTGACTCCTAACCCCAAGGCTGTGGGTTCGAGTCTCTGGGCCGGCAATACCACGACTGAGGTGTCCTTGAGCAAGGCAATCAACCCCTCCACCTGCCTCCCCCGGGCGCCGAAGCATAAAATGGCCGCCCACTGCTTCAGTGTGTGTTCACGGTAGTCTGTGTGTTCACTGCTGTGTGTGTGTACCTAAGGATGGTTAAATGCAGAGCACGAATTGAGTAGACACCATACTTGACTGTATGTCACGCCACTTTCACTCGATGAACTTTTTATTCAATTCAAATTTTTGGTCCCACTTTTATAGTAGGTGGTAGGAGCCCCCTGCAAGGCCTTAACCAGGCCCTCCCAGCTTCCGCCCAGGTCCCATAGCTTATCAGAATTACTGGCCCAGCCTCTCTTCTTTTTTTTTCTAAGTTAATTAAAACGTTTGGAGCATTTTTTGTTTATTAAATATAAGTTTTAGTTTTTTAAAGTAGCGACCAAGTGGCCAGTGGCGAACAGTGAACCTATGTTTTGATCAATTTAGCCTTCTCAAATCATCGCGACTCGCCTAAATAAAATCTATAGATATAAAACAGTTTAAGCATATAACAATGTTTAAGCGTTAAACCTGAATAAGTAATGCGCTATATCTAATAGTTTGTGCAGAGAGTGGAGCTGATGCGTGCTCTGCAGGACATGGAGGCGTCAGCGCGATCACTTGCCTTTTTTTCAGTGGATATGTCGTCATTTTGGCTCATAAAGATAAGAGTAATACATCATTCATAACTGTAAAGGGTCTACTTTTATTTGTGTGCATTCACGATATCAACAAAACGTTTTGCTTTTATAAAATAAAGAAAACAAACATGATGCGCTTTCTGCCGTCTCGTCTTCACAAAAAAGAACCAAAACTCAGTGAATACATGCCTCACAGATATGATAAATATATCTATAGAAAGCTTTAAATTACTACTTAACGAAATAAAACAAATCAAAAACAAAAACTATTTCATTATAATCAAAATCATAATCCGTAAAGATGCACTTCTCTCCGTAATTCCCCACGGTTAGTTTTACCGTTTCATATTTTAATTATCATTAAAACCGTATTAGATTACTGCGATTTGAACAACTCACGATAAATAAATATTGTCCAGCATAAAGCACAGTTTTCAGTAACAGTCTCACGTGCGCACAGCATGCAGAGTAGTTTCGTTTTAAGTGAAAACAGGGTAGAAAAGCTGGGAGGTTTTAAAAGAGTGCTAAGGGAATTATACAAATAAATATATGAATGAATTAATTATATGAATGTACCTGAAAAACCCACCCTTAAACCTACCCACACCACCAAACCTGTCCCT
>NW_024875976.1:0-1206 GCF_018340385.1 Cyprinus carpio
CGCAGTTCGAAGTTCCCTTGAAAGGGAACTATAGGCATGTATACATGTATACTGTATGAGTGCAGATATATGTGGGCATGATTGTTCGAGTGGGTGGTGGGAGGGTGTGTGTGCTTGTGTGTGTTTGTATTTGTGTTCACCTGTTTACGAATAGTCCCACACCCCCACACTGCTCAACACACCCCTGTCCCATAGACTGACACTCTTACATTTTGTTTGTTACACTTCACATTTCTGTGCGGTCATGACATAGCTTGTTATTGAATGTTCTTATACACTGATAAAAAAATTCTGCTCGATTTACTTAAAACATATGATGAATTTTGTTTTTTTGGGTTTTGGCATAAATTTATTATGTAGCTCAAACAAGACTAGTCTTTGTAAAAACTACTTATTTTTCTGTCTGTTGAATGTTTTACAGTAAATGTGTATTTTTGATTGAATTCAACTTAATTCGTTTATTTCCATGTTCCAAATTTCAAGTGGGATCTACTTTGTTTTTCCAAATTCGCTAGTTTATTTTTAAGTTGCATGTAACTTAATTCTACTGAAAGTATAACAGCAAATAATTAATTATTTACTATTTAACCACTGGCGTTTATCAATGGAATGTTAGTAGAATATATACAAAAAACTCAAAATATTTGCATATAAATATTTAAAAATCATGCAGTATACAGGTTATAACCTTTGAATTTTGCCTTCCATCCTCAACCTAACCACAGGCTCTACTCTTCACCACAACGGTAACACTACAAAACCAACATAACAGAAACATATGTAAATCCTAACATACAACATTTAAGTACTAACTTATGTCTCTCTATGTTAATCTTGCATAAAAACACACAAAATAACACTTAATTTCTACATTTATTTTCCTTTTTGGCTGATGCAAAGCATGCTGGGAACTAGAAAACGCAATAATTTTAAGTTCACCTTACTACAACAGCATTTTGAGTTTACAGAACTTATTTCAGTTAAGTCCAATGAACTTTCATTATTATTTGAGTGAAATTAACTTTAATTTTTTTTTTTTATTAGTTTTCACTGTTCGGTTTTACAGTGTGGAAATATGGTTATATATCTAACCGTACTTTGATAACTTTATTCTTACCTTGTTCAGTCCGTTTGTTCCTCTTCATTCCCAAGCGTGTACGTCTGCAGACTGCAAGACAGGGGCGTAACTTGAAAGAGGCGTAACTT
>NW_024875977.1:0-1088 GCF_018340385.1 Cyprinus carpio
TACGCCTCCTTTGAATAAATATAGCCAAAATCAGCTGCTGCGACTTATCGCGTGAGTGGCAAAACATTACGTTTTTTAGTGAAACATAAACCTGGTTAAAGGAAACACTGTCATTTCTGCAATGCTTTTTAAAATTTTTTTTTTTTTTTTTTTTTTTTTTTTTTTTAATCAACATTTATAAAAATATCACCAAAGTTTTTGGCGCAGAAATCTGTACTTCTGAAAACCCACCTAGTGCCTCTCTTAAAAATACAAACTCTGATCTAACACAGCTGACAGAGAACTAAGCAAGAGTAGATTTGTTTCCAAACTTCACTAAATCCAAGTGGAACTTAGAATGGCAAATAGCCATTAGATGAATGCGCACTAAACAATTTGATGGAACCTACTCTGCTGGTTCACCCATCCTGTATAGATCAAGGACATCTAGACAATTAAAGAATTGCGATTTCTCAATTATTTGTTTTAGTGCCTTGCAAGGACTTCACAAAACTCTCAAAACATTTAAAATCATAAATCTAGGAAGGACTGAGAATGTCAGTGTGAGAATAGGTAACAAAGATAGCCTTTCACAAAGCGTCCATTCGCTTTTTACGAATGAGTAATGGAAAAAGTTATCTTTTGCAAAACTTCTATTCTATTAACAGTCGGTCGCGACCCGATACTGTTCTTCCCGTATGTCTTACACGGTACGAGGATAACCCACTCTGCCAAATATGACAGAGTCCAAATTCACGGCACGAAAAATGTTCAATTTCTTAACAGACAGTAAGAATAATTAAAGATTATTCCTCACCTGTCTGTAGAAATCCCGGACAAGCCCCCAAATTGTTAATTAATATACAAATTAACTGATCCCGTCCTATCTCGTTGCCACCAAAGTATTCTCAGTCCTCCAGAAGTGTTCACGGCCGTGGAAAGAAAAGGCACAACAGACACGAAATCTGAGTATACCTTCACTTCAAATTTTATTGTCTTAAACAGGGTATATATAAGGATAATGACGGTGGTACAGCCCTTTCAAACAATAGGATACAGATTATATATGTGTTGAGTATGAGCCAAAACAACAAGTTATATAAGTCATA